>NC_062966.1:38680791-38697376 GCF_023119035.1 Salvia hispanica | reverse complement strand
AGGTAGGTCGATTCTATTTCGGCGAGCTCTGTACCCTTCACTCTCGAAAGGTAACAGGTCGTAAGGTTTAATACATGTCTCGAGCGGCTTTATCTTAGCTGGATGGATTTGGATGAGATTCCTGCGGAACTTGGTGAAATTCCAACACTGAAATATGTGGAGTTGGAAGAGTGTACCGAATCAACGATAAGGAGTGCGAGGAGAATGGTAGAGGAACAAGAGGAATTACAAGGAGAAGACGAACTATCCTTTAAAGTTATGGTTAGGCTCGACGACTTTGACTACGAAGAGCAAGATGAGATTGATCAACTACTGAGCTTGGCAAATCCCAACTTTCAAGTTGAATAAACAAAAGAAGGAATTCTTCATTATGTTGTATGCATGTAATTTCTTATACCTATATTGTTGATATAGCACATGTAACATTATGGGAAAATTGAGAAAAGGAATGTGATCAAATGAAAACTCTAAATATTGTACAAACTTAAAAAAGCATCAACAGGAAATGTCAACAAAATTTCAACAATAGTCAATTATTGATGTTGTGTTGATATTGTGATGATACTGTGTTGACATTAAAATCTTGAAATTTTACATTGTGTTGATATTGAATTGAAACTGTGTTAAAGCTTGTTGAGGAGTTTTGAGTTTGTACAATATATAAGTTTACATTTTATCACTACCAATCTTTAAAATGTTAGAATTCGTTATTTTGTAAGTCATTTTATAGTTATGGAACAAACTACAGTTTAACCATAATTCATTGATTTTTTAGGATATACTCCCTCCGTCCGCGAATAGGAGTTCCGGTTGGCCATTTTCATCCGTCCGCCATTAGGAGTCCCGGTTAGACATTTTATATTGGGAGTATAAAAAATGACCCCACTTTTCCCATAATTTAGAAGCTGCAATTAATTTTAATCCACTTTGATTGCAAATAATAATATAAATGGGTCTCACATTCCACTATCACACACTTAAATTATCACACTCAAACTTTTCTTAAAACCCGCACCCAACTAAACCTGGACTCCTATTCGCGGACGGATGGAGTACTACTATATAAACAGACCTTTTGAGTTATGTAATATGTACTAGACCGACAATTGAATCATAGAAAGCATCCCATCTCAGCAAATTTTATAAAGTGCTATAACTAACCAAAGTATATATTTCATCCAAGAATCTACTTTTTCTTTCGAATTCCACCTTATGCTTTTTCACATTAATGGTTGAAGAGGGAAATTGGTGGTATGTTTATCGGTGTTGTATGCTGGAACCGAATTAAAAAAGAAATCTGACTCAATTACAATGAAACATGGAGTATTAGACAGAATTCGACCACATCGTGCACATACTTATTAGTTATAAAAGAACTAAAATGAAATAATTCCAAGTTTTGTGTGCACTCTTGAGTTATACACATTTGTTACTTTACGAACTCGATTGTCATTCACTTCATTTTAGTTGCCCGTGTGTATTTTTTCTTAACTTAACATGTTTTTAAAGATTAATACTCCCTCCGTCCCACATAATTTGACCCAGTATTCCATTTTGGGCCGTCCCATATAATTTGACACACTTCACTTTTTACCATTTTTGGTAGTGCACCTTATATTCCACTAACTCGTGCATACTCTCATTACTTTAAAAGTAGGATCCACATTCCACCAACTTTTTCAACTCACTTTCCATTATATTTTTTAAAACCCGTGCCGGGTCAAAGTGTCACAAATTATGTGGGACAGAGGGAGTAGTAATTAGTAGTATAATATATTTGACACAACTCGGGTTATATGTTTCTAAAATTAATTTTCTTATATGTTTGCAAATTTCAATGACAAGTACTATGAATTAATTTCTGAATTAGGATTATATTTTTCTAAATTATTTCCAATGGACAAGTATTGTTGTACTATCTGCTTTTTCATATACTCTATACTATGCTCTTGTCTTTTGCTTTTCTGAAATTTTGTCTTTTATCTTTTACTTTTCCCTTTGAATTCAGCTCAAAGTAGTATTCTTACAGCTATAAAAAGTTTGAGAATTGTTTCTTTTTTTGCACTTAGTTTAGAAAAATGGTTCTCCATGCGTCCCAATTAGTTTAGTTGTATTCCCTTTTGGTTTGTCCCAAATTAGTCGAGTCATTACCTTTTTTATGGAAAAAAAACTCTCTCCTCTTTAACTTTAACACCTCAATTTCTTAATTTTTTTTCCCGAAAAAAAAGTCTAAACTACCTTGATACGGAAAGAGTACTCCCTTCGTCCACCATTACTTGGTGAACATTACTTGTCACCAGTTTCCTTTCCGGTTGTCCGCCAATACTTGTCTCATTTTACTATTTACTACTTTTTGTAATGGAGTCTACATTCCATTATCTCACTCACATTTATTATAAAACCAATATAAAAATGTAGGACCTACATTTAACCAATTTTTTCTATCTACTTTTTTCACATTTCTTAGAACCTGTACTGGATCAACTTGTGAAATTTATTGGAGAATGGAGGGAAAAGTAAATAGCTAAAGTGTAAAAGAGTAAAGTAAGAAAGAATATTACAAAGAAATCCTCTGCTATATTCATTTAAATACAAGGCACAATCATGATTGAATTAAACATAAGCATGTAAAAAGAAAAAGATACACATCGAGCTTTTTCTTTTTCAATCTACGGGCTCAATTTCGCTATAATATTCTATAGTACTATTTACACCGCAGTAGTAGGAACAAATGAAGAACATGCATGGTGCACAGTAAAATCCATGCTTTTCATGCTTATTCTCACCACAAACGTCGCAACAGCGTTTTGTAGTGAGAATTTGATAGGTGAGTGTGTGGCAGTGAACTCCGGGGATCACATATTTTTTTACCAAACTTGATGTTTCTATACCTTCCGGATGTTGTTTCAAAGCATATAGGATGGAAGGACAGGTCGCACATGCGCGGCAGTGATACATCCAACTCCTGGGATTCATTTCTATTTCGCATTGATCGCAGTAGAAATCACCAGGACGGTTTAAAGTGGCGTCATGCGTCAGAAGCAACGGGTGGTGCTTGTCCCATCTGCGGCCGGTGGTTGATGCTGGCAAAATCGCGCATTTAAAGTGCACGATGAAATCACAGCTGCCGCATGCATAGGTATCACTACCGAACAAGATGAGACTATAATCACAGGCATCACATGAATCGAAATCTGGGTTTAAGGAGAGAAGGCTGAGGGGATGGTGAGGATGAGATGCGTGATATATAGTGTCCGGCATTGAAGCGCACTTTATATCTACTTTGAACCTTTTGCATTTTGTACAGGCATAATACAGACCATTCGTATCGATATCGCAGATGCTGCATCGTTGCCACTGCCATGGTTGAAGTATGTCACCGGATCGAAGGACAAGGCTGTGATCGTGTTTGTGGAGGAGAGGAAGAGAAATGAGCTGAGGTGGCAATTGGAAACACTCCAAGTGAAGATAGTATTTGCATGATCTTATGCTACATCTCATGTAGTAGTATTGTATTCTTTACTACCTGTAGAAGACGAAGAAGATGATGATGGTGCTTGTTTCACAAGTATCAGAGTAATGCACCCATCACATATTAACTCCGATTTTCTACAAGAGTAGTCTTCCTCATCATCATCGTCTTCTCCTTCTTCTTCTTCATTTTCTTCTTGAAATGATGATGATGATGAGGAGACTAATCTGAGTTTGTGATGGTGGAACTCATAATCAACATCATCTTGATGATCAAGGATGAGTGAATGTGTATCAACTCCTTGTCTCCTTACAAAAGCTCCAATTAGGTCCGCCCCATCATTTATTGGAAACTCCATAATCCCTTTCTCTCTACATTCAACGCAACAAAAACACACATTTCAACATAATCAAGAAAGGTATGTATGGGGACAAGAAGATTATTGAGTATACGTACCTAGTGGTGTGTGGCGATTTGGTGAAGGCGCAGGTGAGATGGACAGCATATCTGCAAAGCTCACAGTGATATATCCAATATTTGGATATTAATCTTTTACTGCAAACTTCACAACGGTAGTTGTATCGGAGATATTGAGGAGGGACATGAAAAGTGAGAGAGAGAGAGTGATGATGATCTTCCCTTTGGATATTCTGTGGCAAGGAAGCACATCTCTCATGGATCCAATACTGACATGCCGGTGCAGTGCATGTGTAGGAACTCCCTTTGGCATGTGTGGTGCCGCAAGCATCGCACTTGGAGGTACAAAACCTCCTAAACAGCTTCAATTCATGGTTGGGGTGACTCGGATGATGTATGATGCTGCGCTCCTCATCTTCTGCTCCATACATCATGTCACTTCCCTGTGCGCATCTGATATGCATCATATACGCACATTCTGCGCTAGTACATCTGTAGAATATTCCCCAGGCATTCATTTGGCAGATTGAACAGCGGCCTTCTTCCACTCCATCAAGGCTGGATTGTTGAGTGAGTGTGTGTTGAGGGTGCATTGCGTGTCTGATCTTCCTCGGCGCCTCTACACAGTCTTCATGTAGTAGGACATAATTCTCACATTTCTGGCTACATTCATAACATTTCTCTCCTCTTCTGAAAGACGTTAGACACCCATAACAAAAACTTGCTCCAGAAGCTTCCACCAAAGTAAGTGGATGCTCGTGGTTCCAATGATCAACCATCTCTCTTTCCTCCCTCTCTTCTCTCTCATTTTCTACTTTCTCACTCATTCTTATGTGTGTGTGTTTTCTTTTTACTTCTTGTGTTTGTGTGTGTATTAAGAGGTGTGCACACCAACACATACATATACACACTACTCCATATATATAGTAAAACACAACTTTGAGCAACGGAAAATTCCCCCTTTTTCTTTTTTGCCTTTTGCTGTTCTCATACTATAATTGGTGAGGAGGGAGACTCAAGGTCGGCTTTTAGGCAATTGCATTTAGGACATCCACAACGGTCGACTTAAATTTTGGTTTATCCAGTAACGTTAAATATTGGCAGAAAAATTATGAAGTTTGGGTTATTTCACAACTATCTTAAGACATGAAAATAATATATCTATGTGTAATAAATATATGACCGATGTTTTCAACCAAACGAAGACGTTTTTTGTATGAATAGACGTCATTGTTTAATTCACCGGCCATAACATACATATATTGTTTCCCAACTGTAATATCAAACTCAATTTCACAAAAAAAAGCTTGGTTGTGGAATAATGTGAAGAAATTAATCAAAAATGAATAAAACTGCATGATGAACTAAACATTTCATGGTTTTCTACCAATTTTCGGTATGGTATCATACAAAACTCCCAATCTTATTTAAATACGAGAATCGTACGAAACTTCCAATCGGAGCAAAGTATGTATATCTTCTTTCTCTTTCGACTTCTCTTTGTCCAATTGCCTTTTGCTTTTTTGCATATAATTGTGTTTTTATAACGTTTAATTTGATAATGAGCGATTTAAAAAAAAGTGAAAAACCATTTTTTATAAAAAAGATTGAAAAAGATAAGAGGATTAGGAACAAAGAGAAAAGAAACCAACAATTTAAAGCAAAAAAGTAAACATTCCGCTTTTGTATATAGTAAGATTTGGAAAAATAAATTGATGATGGAATAATTTAGACTGTTTATTACTACTTCTTTCATCCACATAAAATAATCTCTATCTTTTTACTTTTGTTTATTCACTAAAATTAGTATTGTACTATTAAATAAATACTTCTAATTTATCTATTTTACTCACTTTATTTATTTCACACTACTACTTTACTGATTTTCCATCAATGCTATTGGGCCATTGAGAGATTCAAAGCGCAATTGGGCCTTGGATTAGACTGTATAATGTTAGATTCCAACTCATTTCCCCTTTCATTTCCACCACTCAACCTTCATATTCTTATCGAAAGAATATGAAGTTAATTTTTACCGGAAGAGGAAATGAATCATTTCACTTGGTACGTCTCGAAAGCAATACGAATCAATTAACTTTGAAAATGAGAGAATACATACTCAATATATTTGCAATACCTAATTAACAATCAATTATCGAGAAAGTGGAATCTAAGCAAAAAAGCGCCAAAATTTGAAATTCGGATACATTCCCTCCTTCCTTTTATTTATAGTCTTATTTTGATTTGCACAAATTTTAAGAAATTCAAAAATAATAGATTAAAAAAGTTAGGAATATAATTTCCACGGGGTAAAGAATTTAGTAGATTATGAGACTCATTTATTTATTTAAAATAGAAAAAAGTAATGAGTGTTTAAATTGTGAATATCCTAAAATCACAATTGGTATTATTTCATGGAGGATGGGAGTAGGAAATGCTTCATACTAAGAAAGAAAATTGATAATAAGAGATTGAATTCATAAAAATTGAAAAGTTGCTGCGTGACTTAAAAACTTTGTAAGGTAACCTTCTATCTTGGATGCCACTTACATTGCACCTTCCAATTGTTTAATGCTAATTATTGTTAATTATTGTTAGAACTGCAGCAGTTTTAGTAGGCGAAAAATGGTATTAATTTGGGCAAAACATTAAATTAAAATGGTACAAATTACATAATGGACGGAGAAAGTACTACAGAAGAAAATATTCATTCCGTCCTATTGAGATGATCATATTTTTGAGTGGCATGAAATTTTAGGTATAATTATTGAGTGAATTGAGATAAATAAAATGATTGGATATTTTAACGACTGGAGAAAATAAAAATTAGTCCAAAATCAAATATCCGTTCCCCAAATTTTGACACACTTTGACCCTGCACACGAGTTTTAAGAAATGTAATGGAAAGTGGGTTGAAAAAGTTGCGTCCCTGGGCGGCTCCCGAGTCCCGTCCCGGCCTAGGGTTAAACGTGTTGGGTCGTGTCGCGGATAGTCCCGGCCCGGCGTTATTTGGGGTTCGGGCCGAACCGGGACTCTACTTCATAATTTATTTATTTATTATTTTTTATAAAATTCGAAAATCTATATATAAATACCACTCTTACATCCATTTTCATATTACTTCAACTTCATTTCTCTCACTCACTCTCACAGTAAAATTGGAAAAATGCCTCCTCGCCGTGAAGGTCAACGAGCAATCGAAGCTCAAATGACTCGAATGTTAGAGACGGCGATGCCCACAATCCAAGCAGAAATCAACAACGAAGTGGAACGCTATCAAGCTGCTATTCAAGCGTGGAATGAGCAACATGTCCGAGTACCACGTACTCGGATGTATATCCGTCGAGACCGTGAACAAGCTGGTTTGCAGCTTTTCATGGATTATTTCACTGTAGATCCTCGATGGAGTGATAAGATGTTCCGTCGCCGATTCCGGATGCGAAGGCATGTGTTCCTGCGCATTGTCAACGCAGTTGTAGCTCGTGACTCGTACTTTATGCAGACCGTCGATGCTATCGGGCGGCAAAGTATATCGACTTTAGAAATGCACATCCGCCCTACGCCAACTCGCTTACGGAACAACTGCAGATATGTTTGATGAGTACCTCCATGTGAGCGAGCATAGTGGACGCGATTGCCTAGCTAGATTCTGTCGGGCAGTGGTCGAAGCATTCAAGGACACATACTTGAGAAAGCCAACGACCGACGATGTTCGCAGATTGGTGCGCATGCACGAGGACACCCACGGCTTCCGGGGGGAAGCTGGGCAGCATTGACTGTATGCACTGGCAGTGGAAGAATTGTCCAATGGCTTGGAGAGGGGCATTCACTAGCGGGCACACATCCAACGATTGTGTTGGAGGTCGTTGCTGACCAACGTTTGTGGATCTGGCATGCCTACTTTGGAGTCGATGGGTCGAACAACGACCTCAATGTGTTGAACGAGTCTCCATTGTTCAACAACTTGTGTGCCGGGCGAGCGCCTACCGTAGAGTTCACGGCCAACTACCGTCGGTACACTATGGGGTACTACCTGGCAGACGGGATCTACCCTCGATGGCCCGTGTTCGTGAAGACCATCACATGTCCGACAACGGATAGGAGGAAGTTGTTTGCCAAAAAGCAAGAGGCGGCTCGGAAAGATGTGCAGGGCGCATTCGGAGTCCTCCAATCATGTTGGGCTATAGTGAAGGGTACGGCCCGTGATTGGCACCGTCCAATAATCGCCGACTTGTATGCATGTATCATAATGCATAACATGATCGTTGAGGATGAGGAAGAAAACGTCACTTTCTGGAGCAACGATCCACTCGCCAGCACCAGTAGCTACACGGTCACTGACCCGTCTTGTCTCCCTTTTCATTTTTCACCTGTTCTTCCTTCTTACTCTGTCATCATTTTTTTCATCCTAAAAAAAAAGATTATACCAATCGAGATGGCTGCTTATGCTTCTCTGCTTTCTATTATGCACATCATCCATCAGATCGAGCATCATCCTTCCCCTCCGATTTCCATGGAAAAAAAACAAGTTGAATCTCTGACTGAAATTGTTATGTTTTTGCAGGAATTTCTCGAAGGTTACAAGTCTCCTTATGCTGAGGGAGATGAAGCAGATCCGTTGGAGATGCGCATAGCTGATGCGGTTTATGCAGCTGAAGATGTTATCGAATCTCATATTGTGCATCAAATTCGGCCTG
This sequence comes from Salvia hispanica, assembly GCF_023119035.1. NCBI lineage: Eukaryota > Viridiplantae > Streptophyta > Magnoliopsida > Lamiales > Lamiaceae > Salvia > Salvia hispanica. Next base: position 38,688,790 of record NC_062966.1, on the reverse strand, counting down.
ATGTGTTAGTCTTGTACGAGGCTTTGAGGAACGTGATAGACGACATGGATTTGATCGTTGCAGTCAAAGAACGTATGCTGCTGAGACAAGTCTCAGATATCTCGATATCTGCAGCAGACTTGACTAATACTCTGCGCTATATGAGACAAGACATTCAACTGATGGAAAAAAGGGTGAAAAAACACATGGATTTGATCTTCACACTCAAATATCATCTGCAGAGACAAATCTCAGATTCTGCAGACTTGTATAAGCCTGTGGTAAAGGTGATACAACACTTGGATTTCATCAAGAATGAAGTAATGGAGCTTTTTGCATTCAAAGATCAGTTGCAGAGACAAGTCTTGGCATTTGCTGATAACAAATTTTATACACTTTATCACAAGACTGACGTTATGGATTTCATAGAGGACGTGGATTTGCTTAAGAATGAAGTGATGGAGATTTTTGCATTCAAAGATCAGCTGCAGCAGGGACAAGTACTCTCGCCATCTGCTAATTCCTCAACATATGCAGAGACTCAGGCGTATTTAAGAAAAGACATGGATTTGGATATGATCAAGAAAGACATGATGGAGATCATTGCAGTCAAAGATCAGCTAGAGATACAAGTCTCAGCCTCTTCTGATTCCTCAACATCTGCAGACATTCATGAGAGTTTGCAGAAGGTGATAGAAGACATGGATTTAATCAAGAAAGAAGTGATGGAGATCGTTGCACTCAAAGATCATAGACAAGTCTCTGGTGGTTCCTCAACATCTTCTTTCTCTAGGCCGAACAACACAACCATGGTGGGGTTTGATAATGTCATGATTCAACTCATGGAGAAGCTCATTTATGGTGAACAGAGTCGCCAAGTCATCCCAATCGTAGGGATGGGAGGAATTGGTAAGACTACTCTTGCCAAAAATGTTTATGCACATCCATCTATAGGTGACCATTTTGATATATGTGCTTGGGTTACCATTTCTCAACAATTTAGCTTAAAAGAACTTCTTGGTGAAATTCTTTCTCAAGCTAATAAACAAAGGTTGAGTGAAATGAGAGAAGATGAAATAGGACTATCACTCCACAAATATTTATCACATAGAAGATATCTAATAGTGTTGGATGATATGTGGAGTATAAAGGCATGGGAGAAGATGCAACTCTATTTTCCTGACAATGGTAATGGTAGTCGGATAATGGTGACAACTAGGCTATCAAATTTGGGATCCCAATTGAATAACAATTATAGCCTTGAAATGGAATTTATGAATGAGGAAAGTAGTTGGAATATGTTTAGCAAAATTGTGTTTAAGGGGAAAAGTTGTCCTTTAGAATTGGAGAAAATTGGAAAGAAAATTGTGGAGGGTTGCAGAGGACTTCCATTATCGATTGTTGTGATGGGAGGCCTTCTTGAAAAATTGGAACAAACCAAGGAATGTTGGGAATCTATTAGGGGAAGCATAAGTTCACTAGTGAATTTGGAAAATGATAAGCATTGCTTGAAAATACTGAAGTTGAGCTACAACCATTTGCCAGTTTATCTTAAGCCGTGCTTTGTACATATGGGAATGTTTGAGGAGGATAGTAAAATTCGAGTCTCAACACTCATCAAGCTATGGGTTTCTGAAGGATTTGTAAAACCAGTAAATGGAAAAAGTTTGGAAACAATAGTTAAAGAGTACTTAGATGAATTGGTTGCGAGAAATCTAATTCTTGTTCACGAGTTCGGGAGAACTGGAAGCATGAAGTACTTGAAAATCCATGATTTGTTGAGGGACCTTTGCTTGAGAGAAGCTGAAAAGGAGAGGTTTTATCATGTGGTCGGGCAACATAATCCTCTAGGCACGTCTAGCCAACGTCGTGTAGTTATTCCGAGAAGCACTTCAAAGAAGGAAGTCCTTGATGCCATGAGATCTACACCACATGTGCGATCCTATATAAGTGATTATGAAAGAGTTCAATTGTTGCCCAATTTAAGATTGTTGAGGACATTGCAAGCATACGGCATATTTTCCCATCCAATGGGACATGAGTATTCCCTGAGAGAATTGTTCGAGTTGGTTAATTTGAGGTTTCTTGCTGTTTGTCATAAAGAAGGTTCCCAACTTCCTTCTTCAATCAATCTCCTCTGGAGCCTTCAGACATTAATTCTTCATTCTCCACTATTCATGAATATAAACATGAATGCACCGGTTGAAATTTGGAACATGTCTCAACTTAGGCATGTTAGGTTCTATTCCCCTGTAGGATTGAATATCCTAGATCCTCCGAGTGACAAGATTGTGATCATGGAGAATCTACAAACCCTCAAAGGAGTAAGGAATTTCAGGTGTGATGAGATGATGGTTTGTGAATTCCCAATATAAAAAAACTGGGACTATTTTTCATGATACATGAGGGGATTGATTCTGGTGATGATGAGGACTATTGTCTCCACAACATCGAACGTCTGCAAAAGCTTGAATCTCTCAGCTGCAATGGCCATGGTAGGAGGGATTTGTTGCAAAAGCTTACCTTTCCACACTCTCTTAAGAGCCTGACTCTTTCGATGTATACAAATAGATTTGAAGACGTATTGGAAAAGGCAAGTGCATTACCCCTTCTTCAAAAGCTCAAGTTCTCTCATGGAAATTTCACAAAAGGCAAATGGGAAACAGTGGAAGGCCAGTTCCCCAGTCTCAAAAATTTGGAACTTGGCTTCTGTAGTGGCTTGGTATGGTGGATGACGGAGAGCTCTCACTTCCCATGCCTCGAGCACCTTAGTGTTTCCGAGGTACCTTTGAAGGAGTTCCCTGCAGAACTTGGTGAAATTCCGACACTGAAATCCGTGAGAATATATCATTGCTGGGAACAATTAGTGCTAAGTGCGAAGAGAATGGTCAAGGAACAAGAGGAATTACAAGGAGAAGAAGAAATATCTTTTAAAGTTTCCGTTATCCTCAGCAAGCGCAACGATGAGGACAGTTTTATGATGACCTTAGCAAATCGCAACTTTAAACATGTGTTTTTGCATTATATATTAATTTTTGTATTCATATTTCCGAATTACTATACTTTTCAGAAGCATATATGCTATGTCAATGTTTGTCTTGTTGAGGTGTATATTATACCGTTCCATACAGTCTCTTAAGAGTCTATCTCTTGAAAACTGAAATGAAAGAAGCATATTTCTTCTCGCTTTGTTCTTGTTAGTTTTGTGTGGAACTGTCTTTACTCCATTATTGAGATTTAAATTTAGTTTATAATCCTTAGTTAGCTATTGGGGTTGTTGGTGCTTATTACTCCCTTCACCCATTACCAATATACCTGGTTTTAAGTATGAGAGATAAACAAAACAAAACATAACTATTGATTATGCACAAAGTATTTTAATTTTTTAATATCTAACTAGTGATTTAAGTTGCCATTGCATATTTGCATATCCATTCCATTGTCCTGCAAAATTAGAGGTTTCTTCTCTTGTTTGGGCTTGGTTTTGGATTTCAATCTTGAGCTAATGGGCTTGGTTTGGAATGGATGTAAATGGGGGCCCATGATTTGTTTTGCTTGTGTTTTATCTCTGATTATCTTGTAGTATTGGCTTTGTATTTTATTGCTCACCATATTCTAAATGTCACGTTAGATGTATACATGTAACGTAATAATGTCACGCCACCAAAATTTCTCCTTAATACGTACCTTATATATATATAGATGCAAAAGTTGTTCAATGCAACTTCTAATTAGACATTAGTCAACCATTCTCTCTCTTCAAATTTCACTCCACCAAAAAAAAAATGTGTTAAAAAACTGAACTCATCAACCAAAAAAGCCTCAGCCAACGCCGCCACTCCGCCTCCTCCTTCCGGTGGAGCCTCAAGTGGCTGAAGCTCAAGTATTTGAGCATGCTCAAAAAATTTGAAGAGTTATTATAAAGATTTAGAGAAGGATATGATCGAAGGGAGCGGGACAATTGAGTCATTTCAGCAACGCATGCTTCTAGAAGCTTCTTTTGCTATTCCGGTCATGGGCCTTTCGTTAAATAGTTATCCATCAAAGTAATCAACAGTGGTGAGTAGGAGAAGGGTAGAGATTGAATTTGCAGTTGCAAGTATTTTTTTGCGTCTTAATGTATTGTTATATTAGTTGGTATGTGTAAAATCATGGTGATGAAATAGAAGATGCATATTGATGTAACTAATATTGGATCTATTGTGCTTTTATGTTATTACGAAATCGACAAATTTTATGAGATTTCAAATTTAAATTTGTACCACTTATGAGTTCAACATGAATTTCTTCCATATTTTTGTTTTCAAAGAACATATACATATGTAAATATAAGGTTTTATACAAATGAATCCACCCCCTTTGAGTCATCATAATTTCTTAGGTCTTTTTTTTTAATCTTTCCTGTGCAATAAATCTACTTATCTATAGTCTAGACAATATAACATCCCACTCTGACTCTGTCCTTGGAATAATTTACCACAACTTTAAAAATTGGCCCGTGAAAGTCACTAATTTAACACATTTTTTTTATAATTTTCTCATGACGAAATATTTTTATTTCTAGTTATAATATATTGTTGATATAGCGCATGTAACATTATGGGAAAATTGAGGAAATGTTAGAATTCATTACTATTTTATAAGTCATTTTTATAGTTACGGAACAAACTACAGTTTAACCATAATTCATTGATTTTTTAGGATATACTAGTACTATATTAGCAGACTTTTGAGTTATGTAAATATTTACTAGACCGACAATTGAATCATAGAGAGCATCCCATCTAAGCAAATTTAAAAAAGTATATCATAATAATCAAAGTATTTCTCTCCAAGAATCTCCTTTTTCTTTCGAATTTCACCTTGTGCCTTTTCACATTAATGAGCTGGAAGCGAATTAAAAAAAGAAAAGAAAAGAAAAGAAATCTGACTCAATTAATGTGACATGGAGTATCTACAATAAGGACAAAGCAAAAACAACGAACAAAATAAACTGAAAGATCCACCACATCGTACTCTGATACGCTCCCACTGCCACAGGAGCAGCCGGTGGCAGTAGATCAGCAACCGGAGGCAGGACGGACGGAAGAGGTAGAAGTTAGACCGGACCCCCAACCGTCCATCGCGAAGTCAAAGGCCAAGAGGCAACTCCGGCAGCCGGTCAGGTTCGGGGACTACACCCCGAAGTAGTTTCGACGTAGGACTCGTTCTTTTTGGTTATTTACTTATTTTTGTTATTTATTTTCGTTATTTGTTTTATTTGTTTTTGCGTTGAGTCGAGCGTAATTATAAGCTCCGTTTCGGGTTTTCTTTGTTGGTTCTTTCCCGAGATGAATTAGGATTAGGAGTCGAACCAACCCTAGGGTCCTTAGTCTATAAATAGGGTGTGTGTTATTTGATCATTCATTCATAAATTTAATAAACACACGTTTTGTGCCCTAAATCTTGTGAGACAAGTAAATTCTCAAATTCTCGATACAGCGCTGCCCGACGGGGAAAACCCCGCGCACAGCATCTGTTCCTCGCCGCCGACCCATCCAAGGGCGCCGGCAATCGTTTCGGTCAAGCACGTTGCTGACCGATTCCGTTAGGGGGAAGAAAACCCTTAACATACACATACTTATAAAAGAATTAAAATGAAATAATTCCAAGTTTTGTATGCTCTTTTGCTTTCCTGAAATTTTGTCTTTTATCTTTTACTTTTCTCTTTGAATTCAGCTCAAAGTAGTATTCTTACAGCTATGAAGAGTCTGAAAGTTGGATAAGCCATCATTGCACATATTTATTACTCCATATTGTGGATTATTAATTTAGGCAAAAAATCTAATGAATAGATTGTCCACCAATTATTTTCTATTTTGCACTCAGTTTAGAAAAATAATACTCATGCGCCCCTAGTATTTTAGTCGTATTCATTTTTAGTTTGACCAAAATTAGTTGAGTCATCACCTTTTTTGGATAGAAACTCTCTCCTTTCTAACTTTTAACACCCAAATTTCTTAATTCTCGTTCCAAAAGAAATGTCTCAACTACCTTAAGACGGAAAGAGTACTCCCGTTGTTAGCCAATACTTTTCACATTTTACTATTTACTACTTTTGGTAATGGAGTCTACACTCCACTAACTCATCTTACTCACATTTATTATTCAACCAATTTTTTCCATTAATTTTTTTCACATTTCTTAAAACTCGTACCAGGTCAACTTGTGGCATTTATTGGCGGATGAAGGGAAAAATAAATAACTAAAGTGTAAAGGAGTAAAGTAAGAGCGAATACTTGAGAGAATTCATTTAAATACAAGACACAATCATGATTGAATTAAACATAAGCATATAAGAAGAAAGAGATACACATTGAGCTTATTCTTTTTCAATCTATGGGCTGAATGCCTCTATAACCGCAGAGGTTGAAACAAAGGAAGAACATGCATAATGCACAGTAAAAATCCATGGTCTTCATGTTTATTCTCACCACAAAAGTTGCAATAGCGTTTTGTAGTGAGAATTTGATAGGTAAGCGCGTGGCAGTGAGCTCCGACGATCTCATATTTTTGACCAAACTTGATGTTTCTAAACCGGCCGGATGTAGTTGAAAAGCATTTAGGATGGAAGGATACATCACACGCGCGGCAGTGATACATCCAACTCTTTGGATTCATTTTCGTCTCGCACTGATCGCAGTAGAAATCACCTGGACGGTTTAGAGTGGCGTCATGCGTTAAAAGCAGCGGGTGGTGTTTGTCCCATCTACGGCTGGTGGTTGATGCAGGCAGCCCCGCACAGCGAAGGTGCACCATGAAATCACAGGTGCCGCATGCATAGCTTTTACCACCGAACAAGATGAGACTATCATTACAGGCATCACATGACTCGAAATATTGACTCGAGGGGAGAAGGTTGAGTGGGTGTGAAGGGTGAGCTGCGTGATATATAGTGTCTGGCATAGAAGCGCACTTTATATCTACATTGAATATTTTGCATTTTACACAGGCATAATACAGACCATTCGTATTGATATTGCAGATGCTGCAGCGTTGCCACTGCCATGGTTTAAGTATGTCACCGGATCGAAGGACAAGGCTGTGATCATGTTGGTGGATGAGAGGAAGAGATGAGAGCTGAGGTGGCAATTGGAAACACTCCAAGTGAAGATAGTATTTGCATGATCTTATGCTACATCTCATGTAGTAGTAGCAATCTTTACTATTTTTACTACCTGAAGAAGATGATGATGGTGCTTGTTTCACAAGTATCGGAGTAATGCACCCATCACATATTAACTCCGATTTTCTACAAGAGTAGTCTTCCTCGTCATCATCATCACTATCTTCTTCTTCTTCTTCTTCTTGAAATGATGATGATGAGGAGGAGACTAATGTGAGTTTGTGATGGTGGAACTTATAATCAACATCATCTTGATGATCAAGGATGAGTGAATTTTTATGTGTATCAACTCCTTGTCTCCTTAGAAAAGCTCCAATTAGGTCCTCTCCCACATCACTTATTGGAAACTCCAAAATCCCTTTCTCTCTACATGTAATGCAACAAAAACACACATTTCAACATATATAGTATAAACCAACATTTTTAAAGAAAGATATGGATGAGACAAGAGTGTTGATTATACCTAGTGATGGGAAGTGTTTTGTTGAAGGACAGCTTAGATGGACAACATAGCTGCAAAGCTCACAATGATACACCCAATGTTTGGTTACTAATCTTTTTACGCAGACATCACAACGGTATCTATATATGATATATTGAGGAGGGACATGAAAAGAGAGAGAGAGAGGGAGTGATGGTGTTCTTCCCTTTCAATGGTATGAGGCCAGGAAGCGCATCTCTCATGGATCCAATACTCACATGCTGGTGCGGTGCAAGTGTAGGAACTCCCTTTGGCGTGTGTGGTGCCGCAAGCATCGCACTTGAAGGAACAACTTCTCCTCAGAAATAAGAGTTGATGATGAGGGTGACTCGGATGATGTACCATTGTGCTGCTACTCTGCTCATCATCTTCGG
>NC_062966.1:38623473-38680691 GCF_023119035.1 Salvia hispanica | reverse complement strand
GCCCGGGGTTCGACGCGAATAGTGGTAACAGTATTGTTCCTCGGGAAGTATCCTTGGTGTCCACGGCCGGAGCGAGCCACTTCTCATAAAGCGAAAACAAAAGAAAGGGAAAATTATAAACAGTATGTACACCAAAAAGATCACACACAATAACAAGTATGAACGCCATCCATCCCCAGACACGCCATTTTGAAAGGTTGCGGGTTTTCTCTGGTCAACGCATGTAATTGGGAGTGTACCCAATTGATCGAAAGAGATTCGACCAGTGAGTCGTTGGTACGACAACCGAGACTGATTGCAAACAAGTTTCCTCAACCCACTTCTCTGATTAGTATAGTGGAGGTAAGGTCGAATCCCACAAGGATGGACACGTTCGGATAAGCTCGGTGACTTTCCAGTGTGTTTGGTTAGCTATCACGCTTGGGTTGAGAATTTACCTAGGAAGAAATAAAGATGGTACTCTTGACTAGTTGGCGTGAAAATAACGGGCATGTGGTTATGTTCGTGAAAATGGGGGACAAAGTGTCTGGGAGGTATACGAAAAATGACGTTACTAAAAGGGGAAATTTAGACAACAAGGTATATCGGTGGTGGTTGATTTTCCGACAATCGGAAGGTACAAGCGAAAAGTAGGGAACAAAAGTAAAAGTAACTTAAAAGTAAAGTGGTCCAAACTAAAGTTGATTTTGACGTTTTCTTCCCAGTATACGAAATCATATGAACACAAACACCAAAACTAAACTCGATTCATAACTTCAAACTCAAGATCGAAAGATTAAAATGCTCAAACTTAAAATGAAGCGAGCTAGCATTTTACCTCTTGACTAACATGCAAGGTGGTGATTATAATGCGAACGAAAGACTCATGCATGAAAATTAGACTAAAACATAACTACAACCTCGAATCAACAACTCCAGGATAAGACAACGCTTAGAAGTTAAAGCAACGACTAGATCTAACTTTCCTAGGCGGAATGAAGCAAACTCGAACCAAAGGGACATTCGGAATAGAAATTTCATAACTAAACGCTTTGATCTTCACCAAGTACTTCAAAAGGCAACAAAGATAAGTGTTTGCACAGATCCAACGAAGAAAGCAAGTAAAGATTAAATTAGAAGGAGTAACGATTGTTTTTGCCACTCCGGGCGGTGAAACTTTTATACTACTACGACGAACAAAATAAAATAATTTGACTAATAAAGTTAAATATAAAAATGTAATTATAAATTAGTTTGTAACTTTATTAGTTTTGTGCCTATATATAAGCCATTTCATTGTTTTTTTTTTCAATTAACTTTTCACAATGTAATCATTAATGAAAAATCCCCAGTTTTCTCTCCTGACGGTTTCTTATCTTTGTTAATGGCAGTTTTCTCCAATCTTCCAAGATTTTATCTTCATTTCGATTTTTTAAATTTCACATTGACTGAACATGCATAAGCAAACTTCGTCTTCAAATATATGAAACCGTTGCGACTACGCGTGTTTAAAGACGCAAAGCAATTTTTGCGCTTCCAATCTCACACCACGATTTTGTGTATTTAAGGACGCAATTTGCTTACATGTGTTCAGTCAAGCTATTTTGTGTCGTGTTTTTATTCACGCGCGGTCATTGCGCACTTTTCAAAAACTACTAGAATATACCAATAGAAAATTTACCCAAATAAGAAAAAGCAAAACGTTGATTGGCCCAACCTTGATTAAATAAATTAGTACTCTATCCGCCACATAAAGATGTTTCACTTTCCTTTTAGTTTGTTCCACTAAAGACGTCGCATTTCTATTTTCAAAAAAAATTCTCTTACAATAATATAAATATTATATTTTCTTCCACCTACATATAAAACAAAATCTCTTAAACTCGTATCGTTCTACAAGTGTAACATCTTTTATGGAAATATGAAAATTTCCTTTAATAATCTAATCTATATCAGAAATACTTTTTTTGTATTGGAAAAAAATACTCATATGCCATTATTAGTAAGAGAGTTACTACCTCTATCAAAATATTAATTTCTGATGATAAATGAATATAATAAAAGTAGAATCGACATTATTATAAATAAAACTGTACAGCGTAATAACAATAAAAAAACTAAGTATCAAAATTTTAGTATATATGAGAATTAAAAATATATACAATAATGAATTGAAACACTGAAACATAATTAATTTGAAATAAATTATATTTTGTCTCCAGATTCATCATGTAATGTGAATTACATGGTTTTAATATCTTCATTTGGTAAGAATTATGATCAAAATATTAGTAACATAATAATCACTCAAAATAAGTATGTAAAATAAATGAATATAAATGTGCTAATACTATTATAAGTAAAGAGTGAAAACCATAAACTTTATTAAAAAATTCAGTGATGCAACCTGAGAAGATAATAAGGAAGTGAATATAAGCTAATAAAATACTACTAATTCTAATATTCTTTGAAAGTGTGGAATGGTTCTATGGCATCAAGCTTTTTTCCTATGGCAAGAGCAAAAATGGGTATACTTAAATTGTATAAGGTAAGTAGGTATGTGTGGATATTCTACCCAATTTTCGCAATCACATCTGATTTTTTTCATCTCACTTCTTCAAGCATTTATTCCATTTACCAGATAAAAAGAAAGAAAGAAACTCATGCTGGGATGTTCGACCTTGCAAAGACTCCAAACAGACCAATGATACACATTGGCGGCTAGAAATCATCAGGTCATATGCATTATTCTCTACTTCATAACTTCTAAGTGCTCCTTTAATATTCCAATCAACTCATAATGTTAATTTATATAATAGTTTCAAATTGTGTGGTTTAAACTCAAGAACATTGCTGAGTAGGCATGTAAGAATTAGTTTTAAAAATGGAAGTTTTAAACAAATACTAACCTTACACATCATTTTAAATGTTGATTCCATAATCTACTAACTTATTTATGTTAGGTTTGGTATACTAAAAAACATGTTTCGAGCAAGCCAGCGAGTAGAATTTTCTTATATACGTAAAACTCTACAATCCACTTTTAACCCGATTCGCATTATTCGAGCAGTCCGCACGAATAGAATCACTATTATTATTACATTGTGTTTGCATATGCATTTATAAGATGTTTTATAAACATTTAAATGTATAAGAAGCAAACAAAGTCTAAGTCTTTTGCTTAGTAGACCGGTTGTGGCGGCGTCCACTTTAAGTTTACACGGCGATCTATGCAATGCTTTGCAAAGAAAAGAAGAATTTCACAACCTAGATAGGCTTATACTACCTATCGTGAAAGGTTGCAATGTCAAATCCGCATATTTCTAAGCCTTACTGAAATAAGATGACATTGTGTGGTATGCATCGAACGGATCTAACGACAAGACATGTCTTTATGTTGACATTGGTGTAGTAGAGACTAGGTCTTGATAAAATACTATTTCTTAATCAACATATGTTAGCATTGAGCATACGATTGATTATGCACTACTTTGATTTATCAAATGGTGCGGGTTTTTCGTAACCCAATGATCCCGATATTTTGGGATAGTGGTGATCAATATCTAGCGGTGCTAGGATCGCTATTATGTTGAAACATGCGCGAGGTAATTCTCTTTGATAATGTCCTCAAGAGGAGCTCAACAAAGTTTTATTATTCGGAAAACTTGTCGCTTGAGTTTTATTACTCTATGAATAATAAACAAGTGTTTCTCGCTAAGTCCACTCTTGGAATTAATAAGATATTAATTAATTAAGTCCATAGCAGACATTAATTAATTAATGAAAATTTATATCTTAAGCGCGGGAAATAAATAATAAACAAAGTGAAAACCCGGATTACTTGTAATTTCGGATTTGGATGGGGAGTTCAATATTCCGTAGTGTCTCGCCGTAATATTCCAATATGCTTGTATTAAATTGTGGGTTCAATTTAATTAGTAAAAAGCTAATCGGGGGAGCTCATATCCAAAACCTTCCATAGATCCCTATCTCGGCCTAGAAGGAACTTAATATAAATAGGAGAATAAACGAGACATAAATAATTCAATATTATTACTCACATTTTTGTCCCCCTCTACCTAGAGGATTTGAATTTCTCTCCTAATTGGAGAAGGATTTCTTCCGTCTTCTTTATTCGAGTCCCAGATTTTTAAGATCACCCACCCCGATATCGAGATACAGTTGGGGAAACCCGAGAGAAGATCCGTGGTCTAGTATTGAAGATCATCACGTGGAGAAGGCGCGAGCAATCGACGATTCTTTGGAGAATCAAATCGGTTACTCTAAACCGTAGTATTAATGTTTAGGATTTATATTTTCTAAGCATGAATTATTTGGTTCTAGCATGCAATTATTCTTTTAAAATGTGAATTGATTAATCGATAATCGGTCAAATAGATCCGATTCGATTTATTTGTTTTGTACAAGTCTTCCGTTTAAGGGCTCCAAACCCCATCAATTGGTATCAGAGCCAATTTTTGACTCGATTATGTGGATTAATTTCATGTTATGTGAATTGCTTGAACGTTTGTGTTTTCGTTGCTTATTACATGATTTTATAATATGAGAAAGTTATTAATCATTAAGTTGACGTATTATGGTTTCATAATTCAATTCATGTAAGTAATCATTACCTTGGTGTATAGATGATTATAATTCGTTGGTGCAACATGAATCGATAGACTTCGATTATTTTTTGGCAAATTATGTGATTGCTTTTGCTTCTGACGGCTACGACATCAAAATCAGTCACACCGCAAGCTTCTTCGGCTCTTGAATTATTGGCAGCGGTGGACTTCTTTGAGGAAGTCCTTCATGGGCAGTTTCCGGGACTTGAGGTAGATGACGCATCTGAAGTAAGCATCGCCAAGTGTGCTGTGCCGGCAGCCCATGCCTACGGGCCGGGGTGATACGCCGGATTTTGAACCGTTTAACGCCATTATTTGGTCCGTTTTCATGTCAAAGTCACTATACACGCCCATTATTTGCATATTTTGTCTATTTTGGTATTTTTACGTTGTTTTGTGAGAAATGCAAGCATTGAGCCGGAAAAGGGACTCAAAACGCCAAGTTAGGAACGAGTCGGAGACGGCGCACGGCTGATCATGATGTGAAAAGAGGCGACTGCCGTGATTGGTCGCAAAGGTCTGCTTTAAAAATGTGTCAGCAGAAGTCTCGTCAAGACTGGCCAGAGATGTAGCGGGCGTCCACCGGAGAATGACTTAGATCAACGTGGGCACGCCGGCTATATATATGTCTGAGAAAGGCTGTGGACCTGAGAAGCCTTTGATTTAAGCCATGGACTATATTTTGAGATTTTTTCTTCTGGTTACCAAGTGCATGTATTTCCCCTATGCCGGCGCCTCAAGTCATCAAAAAGAGAGAACTTTAAATTGCAAATACCTAGTTGTGAGATCAGTTTAGAGTACTTCATCAAAAGGGGTGAGCTGGAGTAAAGATTTCAAGAACATCAAGAACGAAGCAAGATTCAACTCAGCTAGTTTTATTTGCTTTAGTTTTATGTTCAAATTACTCTTCAATCTATGTTTTTAGCTATTCAAATATGTGTAACTAAACTCATAGGATTTAGATGTGTTAGTAAATCTACTTTGGTTATACAAGTTCCGTTTTCTATTTAATATTCGCTGTTTTTTTACTTTTGTTTCTTCCTTGGTTAATCTTGATGCTTCATGATTGAGTGATGGCCAATTCATGATTTGGTCATAACTTGTCAACTCGGCATTCTAGCTTAGTTGGTAGTCCATTTTTAGTAGACACTCACAGCCAGCTCTTTAAACGGCAATCGTTAATTGAGAGTGAGGACTTTTCAAGGGTCTAGGGAGCTTTTGGAGTTATGTGTTAGGATTGACAAACCTAATCTTGTATCCAAATGCTGTTTCATGAGCATAATCTAGGGTGACTCGTCCATCATGTAATAACTGTGCTAGGGTATTGTAGTTGGAATTTTGTATAACCATAACCGTGAACACACATCCCTCGGGATTCCCTTATTCTATTGTCTTTCTCTTTGATTTACTTGCTTTTTAGTCACATCTATGCTCTTATTTGCTTTTAGTTTTTCAAAAGTTTTCAAAACCTGTAAATGTTTCTTCAAATAGTAATTGAGTCTCAAAAGAGAGGGATGACACTTTGTGTTCGCCTTCCCGTGTTCGGTATCCCAGACCGACCTTAGCTATACTATATATACTCGTATACTTCAGTGTTTATTTAGTGCTGAACAAAGTGCATCAAGTTTTCTTACACACAATGGAAGACAATTCACTTTGGAGTGATATCTTCAAATCTATAATTTTTACTACTTTGGATTTTACCGCTTTCATTTTTTATTTTATTTTTATTTTCATTCTTATTTTTATTTTTATTTTTATTTTTGCCTTTTTTTGTGTTTCCAGGTCAGGCAGATTTCATCTCTTGTGGAGATAATAAGAGACGGGCGGAGCTTCAACAACTACGATCTTATCATCGCCCTCCAAAAGGAGGTGGAAGAGACGTTGGTACAGGAGAGCTCAGAAAAAGCCGAAAAAGAAAAACGAGCAAGGGAGGTAGTTCCATTTTGAATATAGAATATGGTAACGTTATGGATATTCCTCATAAAGTCCTATAGTAGATGTAGGCCAACAACTTCAAGTTGGGGATACCCTTAATCAATAGGGTTGAACAAAATGCTGCAGAAGAGACACCGGAGGGACTTGTGAAATCGATACATCTCACTAGGGAAAGCTTCTGTAGGAAATAGCTAATACAATCAAGATCATGAAAGTGATGATGATATTGTGAGCAGAAGACTTTTTCCTTTCCTTAACCGATGCTACTAAAGAATGGGGTACTATATTTGTCTGCCTATATAAAACTTCTAAAAATTGAAGTGATCTAGTAGCTCTTCCTCAGCTGTGCATGCCCACTCAAAATTTATCCAAAGCTTAAGTGAGATCTGACCATACAAGGATCCGAATGGCCTCTATATGAAGCTCGCACGTTTTCAAAGCCCTTTTCTCCCAAATGTGCCCAATCATGGTTTGGAATAATGCTCTCAATGTGTAGAACTATAATGGGTTTAACGAAAAAAATCTCTAGTTTGTTGGATTCAAAGGGAGAATGGGGACTTGGAGGAAAGGAGGAGTTGCTGCTATGGAGGTGATAGAGGAATTATTGAAGGAAACAAATGAGGTTGGTCCAAGGAAAAACACAAAGCCGAAAGTTAGATTTAGTGAAGAAACCATGCGGAATGAGACATCCCAAGAATCGCATTCATCGAGCAAGACTAGAAAATTGGAAGCCCTGTGCAAAGAAGGGAATGCCATAAAAATGTCAAATATGTCCAAAATGGGGTGATCCTAACAGTTTTTATAATAATAATTATCGCTCTAATCGGGGGGGCGTAATTTTAATAATTATAATGGAAATCACCCACATCCACGTGGACATCTCATGCTAATAACTATAACTTTGTCCAATCTCATGCATGGTCTAATCTAGGCAAAGAGAAAGGAGTGGAGCCACCTACCAAGGAAGACAACACAGCCGGCATCCAAAAGATCTTGAGCACAGAGGATGTAAAGAACAACGAGACCAAGATGAGAGTCGTAGAGGAAAGACTTACCAAACTCAACTGGTTAAATACTCATTGCCTCCACTATGTCCATCATTGGGTTACAAATGGATCAATTCCAAAAGAAGGTAGGTGGAGGATAAAGGCAAGGTTGTTGCCAAGGTTGTCGGTACCAACAAGGATTTAAGCCGCACTCCTCCGAACGAGTTTTGTGGATCGCCCACACCTGCCGACCACCGCATACGTTGCAGCGGGCCGCCACCGGGGCAGCGCTTTGATCCCGCCCGACGCTCGGCGGACCGCGCAAACCCCGCACCGCTCCGCGATCAAGAGGCAGTTAGCGCCCGCTAAGCAGCGAACTCGGTGGCGGCACAACGGGATTTGCATCTCCCTTCCAGCTCGAGAAGTCAGTTCTGCTTGAAGAGCAATTCCAACAATTCTTAAATATGTTTTGTAACGCCATACTAACCTCCTCTTGTTGATGCATTCCAGGAAATACCTAGGTATGCCAAGCTCTTGGAGAGAGGCTAAGTGATGAAAAAGCAAAAGCTCCGTAAATCTCGATCTAAAGCTACCTCTTCACCGTAGTTGATATCATCCAAAAGCAAAGGATCCGTCACAAGAGGGACCTCGGCCAATTCATCATTCGCCGGCTCCATCAAAGGAAACGGCAAGGTAGACAAGGCTCTTGTGATCTTGGAGCTAGCGTCAACATAATGCCATTGGAGTACTACGGTTGTGCCTCAACATCGGGCCGCTCAAATCATCATATACCCGCTCATGATTACCGATAACACCGCGGTAACGCGGGTAGGTAATTGAGGATGTGTTAGTAAAGGTTGATGACTTCATATTCCCCGCCGATTTCTTTGTTTTAGACATGAAAGTTGATAAACAAGCCTCGATTTTAGGCATAAATTTTCTACCCACATGCAAAGCTCTTATCGATGTAGTGAGGAGAAATCACAATAAGTGACCATGGAGGAAAGTCGACCTGGCTAACATCGAGAAAGCGCGATGCTTAAGTATGAAGAGGCTAAACAAGCTAAGATGGAACATGATTATAGGGAGGTCATGGTGACCGATTTGTCTTAGCCTTATGATCCATTCTCCGAGTGGGAAGATCTTTTCTAACCCTACTATTTTCATTGTTAACACTTTACCTCAAGCTCCTAAAAAGGGCGAGCCTAATCCTACTAAACCTACCTTGCAGTGAAAAGCCCAAGAGAAAGAAGAGGAAGAAGACTACACCTCAAGATGACCCCAAATCTACGCATCAAACCTCGAATGGAAAATCCAAATGGTGGAAGAAAGTTTTCAACAAGTTGGTTCCATTTGCAGTGGCAGAGACTAAGATTGTTGGTACGAAGGCATTCCAAAGGAATTCTCATGATGGGGGATAACTCATGAGCTTCAAAGAACGTCAAGCTAAAGACGAATAATAAAGCGCTTTGCTGAAACTCCAACCTTTGCTTTTGACAATTTTTGCTTTAAGTTAAGTATTTTTTTGTTTTAGTTTAATTTGTGCATTGAAATTTTTTCGTGTGCTCTCGACCTTCTCATAGCCGACCGCATGTGCTGGGTGGCGGTCCGCCACCTCGCCGAACATTCCCGTCGACACGCGGCGACCGGGCCGGACATGCTACGGCGGGTCACTACCGGGTGTATTTCTCCAAATACGATTTTTCCAAAGTTTCTCATCTTTCACCCGGTCAAGCCTCAACGCGAGAATTTCTTTCAAGGTACGCTGGGAGTCACCACGTCCCACACTTCGTAAACTTATTTACACTTTGTCGTAAATAAGTTTCGGGGGGATTTATGTAGGACTGTGGAGTTTAGTTTTTGGCTTTTATTTTCAAAAAACTCGTAGTTGAATTTTGTGTTCTAGAAAATGTTTTCGAATCCATGTCGGGAACTTAACATGTTAACTTAAACACGCATGCTGCTAGTGGGACACACTTTAGATCGAGCCGCCGATGATATTACATTCCATCTATGTTTAAGTGCGGCTTAACGTTTTGATTTGATGGTTTGGTGAAAAGGTGCATAAATAGTGAATTGCTTGTTCGCCTTGAATCATGCTTATACCTTGGTGAGGTCGAGCCTATTATTTCATTTCGTGTGATTTATTGCATTGTTTCTAGAACTGCTCCTAGTCTTCGCTTAAGTTTACATAAGGTTTAAGTCGATTTAGGAGGATGATTGGCCATCTTTTCTTAGCCTACTATTATCCAAAATTTTGACCTCTCAAAAATTCAAAATTTTTCCCTTTGAGCCAAGTTTGAGCCTTTTAAGCCTTTCTTCGGGAAGCCAAAATGGGGACAATTCCTTTCGTTAGTTGCTTTTTGCTATCTTATTTGTAAAGGAAATTCGAGAGATAAGGGGAAAGTATAAAAGTAGTGTGCTTAATGTAAAGAAAGTACAAGTTGTGAAATTGAGAAAAGATTGCAAACATGTGATTGGTCTTAGAAAAAAAAGGACGTGTAAGAAAAAAAAGTTAAAAGAAAAAAAAATGTGAAAGGTTGAAAAAAATATATGTAAAAAAAATCAAAGGATTGGAAAGTGAGTCAAGGAGATAAATGAAGTGTTAAAAGTGCTCGGGGTTTATAAAAGTGGAGTTATCTTTACTCTACTTGGGATATTTTTTATTTTTAACATTTTTTGAATAAATATTCTCACTCTACCAAAGCAGCCCTTACATTATATCCAAAGATAAAGACCTTTCGGACTTTCAAGCTTAATCACATTTAGTAGAGAGTGGAGTACTTTGAGCAAGCCTATGGTAAACTTTGCATGATGTATGATTTGAGTGCTTATGTACACATTACCCTTATACACTTGAGAAAGGAGAGAACACTTCCCATCTTTGGAAGTTTGCCACATGTGAGGGCTTTGAATTCAAGGTGTTCCACGAGTTAATGAAAGTGCACTACTAAGCCCGGGCTTCGATTTTTGCGTTACTACATGTTTAAACTGCTCTTACATCTTTCGAGGCAATTATGATGTCTAGTCCTTGTGCATTCCGTGCGTCTTTTTTGGTGTCTTTTATTGTTTTGTTTGAGGACAAACAAAATATAAGTTTGGGGGAGTTGATACGCTCGGATTTCGTAATCGTTTAAGGCCATTATTTGGTCCATTTTTTATGTCAAAGTCACTCTACACGTCCATTATTTGCATATTTTGTCTATTTTGGTATTTTAACGTGTTTTGTGAGAAATGCATAATTGAGTCAAAAGGGACCCAAAAATGCTGGGCTTGGGAATCTGTATCGTATTTGCATCGGCGACCGCCGGATTTAGCGTAAATATATTAATTTACTTACCGACAACAACAATAACTAATTGTATACTTTCCAATTTGTTTTTTATTCAATTGTAGAGAATTTACAGATTAGTTTGTTTATTATATACGGTTGAAACTTGAAAGTTTCCAATTCAATCAATAATGCACAAATCTGAATTTAATCCATTAATTCTTACTACTAATATTTAAAGTTGATCTGTTTGAAGATTAGTGAACTCCAAAACCAATTTTCTTTGAGTTGGATTCACTTTAAGCTAAATTAGAGTTAATTAGTACTTCAATCATAGACTCATAGTACTGCCTCATGTCTCCATCACTTCAATAATTAGTCACGATATAATTACTATTTTATTTAACACATTAAAAAGTCCACTTAAAAAAGATATACTCCATGTAAGTAGTCCTTGTCCGCCGGCTTCTCATCGCAAGCCGTATCAGTCGCAGCCGTCGACGCCGGCGCCTTCCCCTTCCCGCTCCTGGAAGACGGCTCGGCGGGCGTTTCTTCCACCTCGTAGTCGTCCGTGCTGAGTGTCGGATCCGTTGTGTATGTCGCGGCCTAAGATTCTTCGTCGCCTGGGGTTGATCCAGGGGTGTCGAACAACGATGTGACTATCTGGGGGCGATACACATCGTCGGCTGGAGAGGGCATGCTGAGGGCAGACTGGAAGTACGGAGAAAGTCTGCGTGGCGTAGGAGTCTGCAATGGGGACGGACCCGCATATGGATATTGGCCGGGAGGAGAACCCATCGACAACAACGAGCTCATCCACTGCTCATTTTCTTCATCCTTGTTGGGAATTTGCGAACTCGACTCTTTGCCCTTACCCTTACTTTTTCGGGAATTTTTCCTATTTGAACTCATAATTTTGAAGATTGAATATAGAAGATTGAGAAAATGAAGATTGTGTGTGATGAATGGAGGAGGAGGAGGAATTATATATAGGGGAGTAAAAATAGCCGTTGGGTATTATAAAAAAAAAAAAAAAAAAAAACGCCGAAAATACGCCGAACGCGCCCTACAGTGGCCGGCGTTCACTCGGCGATAAATCGGCGTTGAAACGGGAACCGGTGTTAATTCTACCGAATTAACGCCGGAAAAACGCCGACTTCTCCCCATTGCCGGCGAATACCCGGCGTTAAAACGCCGGTTTTTATCGCCGAGTGCATTGGGAGTGCTCTAACGTAATAATGCCAAACCACCAAAAGTTCTCCTTATATATATAGATGCAAAGTTGTTCAATCCCACTTCTATTTAGTCAACCATTCTTCTCTCTCTTCAAATTTCACTCCACCAAAAAAAATGTCTTCAAAAACTGAACTCATCAACAAAAAAAGCCTCAGCCAACGCCGCCCGTCCTCCACTTCCTTCCGGTGGAGCCTCCGGTCTCGGGCACGGCTCCCCACCGTCCGCCTCGGTGGGAAGAAGCCCCGACGTGGCTTCTTCCTGCTCAGGCTATGCAAGAAGGCGAAGCTCAAGTGGCTAAAGCTCAAGTACTTGAGCATGCTCAAAAAATTGAAGAATAATTATAAAGATTTAGTGAAGGATATGATCGGAGAGAGCGGGACAATTGAGTCATTTCAGCAACGTATGCTTCTAGAAACTTCTTTTGCTATTCCGGTCATGGCCCTTCTGTGAATAGTTACGTGCAAAATCATGGTGATGGAATAGAAGATGTATATTGATATGTAATTGAGTGAGTTATGTTTTGTACTTGAAATTATTACTCTTTTTGTTTTTGTTTTTTTCCCGATGTTTTTGAGAAATTGTAAGAATGTGTCATGTGTTACAAAGAGGAAAGGAAAGCAAGTGCATGATCAATTGTAAAACAGTATCAAGAACTTACAAAAGAAAAACAAGTAAAAAAGCTTGTTATATTATGCTATTTTGAGATTTTTAAATTTAATTTTTATATCACTTGTGAGTTTAACATGCATGTCTTCAATATTTTTGTTTTCAAAGAACATATACATATATATAAATATAGGAGTATATAAGGTTTTATTCAAATGAATCCACCCCCTTTGGGCTTTGAGTGTTAAGATTAGTCAATATAACGTCTCTATCTATCTCATTGGAATATTGGATTTATTATGTACTTATTTATATACAGTACTTCTTTTTTGCTTAATGGGGTAAGAGAGATATCAAATGAAGTATGTGCATGTATTGTATATGGATCAAGAATTAATAATATTAGTAGAGATGAGTTGTTCAGACAACGAATCTCTTAATAAATTAATGATGCAAAAATGAAGAAAGTCAAATTACTATAAAAAAAGAAAAATATTAGAATATTTTTCTTAATTTAACCAAAAAAACTGTGCAAACAGCCATTCAGCACATGGATATAAAAATTGTTCTCCGCCGTCCATCGAATAATTAAGCTCATTATGGTATATTTATTCATTATTTGTAGCACATGATTTTTTCATAAAATAATACTATTATCAAAATAAATAATAGAGTAAACACATAAGATTTAATTCTATTGCAGATAACCTAAAGTTACAATTTTTGGTTTTTACATAAATAATACTACTCCGTAACTTCATATAACCTAAACAGGATAAAGGAAAATAAATTGTTGATTTTATCTTCACACATGAATGATATCATACCATATTGGAGACAAAAGCATTCATGTTTACTTATTTATAACAGGTATGGTCTTGTTTTTTTAAGAAAAATAAATTTAGCTTTCAATATTTTTCCAATAAGTCTCATTTATAACTTGATGATGACAAAGGAATAAAATTAATTATAAAATTGCTCATAAACAAGTTAATCATCAAAGTAAGACAAATCACCTTATCTTTCGGCTATAATTTAGTATAAATTGTACTCTCTCTGTCCCACAAAAGATGTCACATATTCCTTTTTAGTTTGTCCTACAAAAGACGTCACATTTTCTCTTTTAGAAAAAGCTCCTTCTCACATCAAATATAACAGTATGCCAGCAAAATTTTATTACTGTTTCACTTATTCGATACATTGGGTTTAGTAACAATGAAAATTTGACTGAGGAGTTTTAAAGCCCAAAACAAAACCCCAAATCCTGAAGCCCAAAAATTCAAAAGGCCGAAGTTAGAAAACCCAAACAAAATTAATTTCCTTAAAACAAAGTGATTCCTATTTTCTAATAACAATACCATACCATCTTTTTTCTCTCTATTATTTTATCAATTTTATTTTAAACTTGTTTGTCCACTGCCAATACTAATTAAGGAGTATTAAAGTTGATAGAAATGGTCCATAATCATAATAATTGAAACTATCTCCTCCCACACATTATGCCCTGTTCTTGAGAGTGCTATTATTGATCCAAATAATGATCATCTGTGCATGTCTTTTTTCCCAACATATTAAACTCATTTCCTTTTTTAGCAAAAAGCATCTATATTATTTTATTCTCTACCTACTTTTTTCTCTCTTCTCTCCCCTACTTTTTCCCTCTCTCATACTTTACTCTCTCCACTTTAACTATTTAAATATCAATTCCTTAAATCATGTGCCCAAAAGAAGTGGAGGGAGTATTATCTGTGCATGTTTTTTTTTTCATTTTTGTGTTGATTTGAGTTTAATGTTGATTCTTCAGTATCATTTTTTGTACAATTTGATTTGAATTTGTTGATTCTTTAATATCCTTTTTTTAACTCGAGTAAGTAATCTGCTGCCCTTCATCAAGAGGCTGTTTTGATGTTTGTTGAGTCCAATGAGGTTTAATACTATCAAAATTACTGAATTTTACTAATAAGAAACAGTCAAACAGATGTTACAAAATTTATAGGACCAAAATTTTCTAAGAAAAGGACATGTGAGACTCTTTCTTGGATTCCCTTGCATTGCACCTTCCAAGACCCAAGTTGGCAGATTGTAATGTTAATTAAATGTTTAAGCAGTTCAACAACCAAACATTGTTAAATAATATCTGCTGGCAATAATTCATCAAAGTAAAGACTTCACTCAAGTCTCTTGTTTGTCTCCCCTTGCATTTTCACCTGTTCTTCCTTGTTACTCTTTCTACATTTTTTTGCATCCTCAGAAAAAATATTATATCAATCGGAGATGGCGGCTTATGCAGCTCTAGTTTCTCTTATGCAGACCATCCATCAGATCGAGCATCATCCTTCGCCTCCGATTTCTATGGACAAAAAACAAGTTGAATCTCTCACTGAGATTGTTACGTTCTTGCAGGAATTTCTTGAAGGTTACAAGTCTCCTTATGCTGACAAAGATGAAGCAGATCCTTTGGAGATGCGCATCGCTGATGCAGTTTATGCGGCTGAAGATGTCATCGAATCTCACATTGTGGAACAGCTTCGTCCTGACGTCTTAGTCTTGTACGAGGCTTTGAGGGACGTGATAGAAGACATGGATTTGATCGTTGAAGTCAAAGAAGGTATGCTGCTGAGACAAGTCTCAGATATCTCGATATCTTCCGCAGACACACACCCAGATGAGATTTTGGAGGATTTGATGCAAGACATTGAATTGGTAGAAGAAAGGGTGATAAAACACATGGAATTGATCTTAGCACTCAAATATCATCTGCAGAGACAAGTCTCAGATTCATCAGACTTGTATAATACTGTGGTGAAGGTTATACAACACATGGATTTCATCAAGAATGAAGTGATGGAGATTTTTGCATTCAAAGATCAACTGCAGAGACAAGTCTTGGCATGTGCTGATTCCAAAATGTATGAATTTTATCCCAAGACTGAGGTGATGAATTTCATAGAAGACGTGAATTTGCTTAAGAATGATGTGATGGAGATTTTTGCATTCAAAGATCAGTTGCAGAGACAAGTCTTGCCATCTGCTTATTCCTCCACATATGCAGACATGGATTTGGATTTGATCAACAAAGACATGATGGAGATCATTGCAATCAAAGATCAGCTAGAGATACAAGTCTCAGCCTCTTCTGATTCCTCAACATCTGCAGACTGTCACGAGAGTTTGCAAAAGGTGATTGAAGACATGGATTTAATCAAGAAAGACGTGAAAGAGATCGTTGCACTCAAAGATCATACACAAGTCTCCGGTGGTTCCTCAACATCTTCTTTCTCTAGGCCAAACAGCACAACCATGGTGGGCTTTGATGATGTCATGATTCAACTCATGGAGAAGCTCATTTACGGACAATCCGGTCGCCAAGTCATCCCAATCGTAGGAATGGGAGGTATTGGTAAGACTACTCTTGCCACAAATGTTTATACGCATCCATCTATAGGTGACCATTTTGATATATGTGCTTGGGTTACCATTTCTCAACAATTTAGCTTAAAAGAACTTTTTGGTGAAATTCTTTTTCAAGCTAATAAACAAAGGTCGGGTGAAATGAGAGAAGATGAAATAGGACTATCACTCCACAAATTTTTATCATATAGAAGGTATCTAATTGTGTTGGATGATATGTGGAGTATTGAGGCATGGGAGAAGCTACATCGCTATTTTCCTGATAATAGCAATGGTAGTCGGGTAATGGTGACAACTAGGCTATCAAATTTGGGATCTCAATTGGATAACAATTGTGGCCTTGAAATGAAGTTTATGGATGAGAAAAGTAGCTGGAATATGTTTTGCAAAATTGTATTTGGGGGAAAAACTTGTCCTTTGGAATTGGAAAAAATTGGAAAGAAGATTGTGGAGAGTTGTAAAGGACTTCCATTATCAATTGTTGTGATGGGAGGTCTTTTGGAAAAAATGGAACAAACAAAAAAATGTTGGAAATCTATTAAGAGAAGCATGAGTTCATTAGTGAATTTGGAGAATGACATGCATTGCCTAAAAATACTGAAGTTGAGCTACAACCATTTGCCCGTTTATCTTAAGCCTTGCTTTCTATATCTGGGAATGTTTGAGGAGGATAGTAAAATTAGAGTCTCGAGACTCATCAAGCTATGGGTTTCTGAAGGATTTGTAAAACCAGTAAAGGACAAAAGTTTGGAAATAATAGTTAAAGAGTACTTAGATGAACTAGTTGCGAGAAATCTAATTCTTGTTCACGAGTTTGGGGGAACTGGAAGCATGAAGTACTTGAAAATCCATGATTTGTTGAGGGACCTTTGCTTGAGAGAAGCTGAAAAGGAGAGGTTTTATCATGTGGTCGGGCATCATAATCCTCTAGGCACGTCTAGCCAACGTCGTGTAGTTATTCCGAGAAGCACTTCGGAGAAGGAAGTCCTTGATGCCATGAGATCTACACCACATGTGCGTTCCTATATAAGTGATTATGAAAGAGTTCAATTGTTGCCCAATTTAAGATTGTTGACGACATTGCGAGTGCACGACAAATTTTCTCATTCAAAACAACATGAGTATTCCCTGAGAGAATTGTTCAAGTCGGTTAATTTGAGGTTTCTTGCTGTTTGTCATAGACAAGGTTCCCCAACTTCCTTCTTCAATCAATCTCCTCTGGAGCCTTCAGACATTAATTATTCATCCTCCACCATACATGAATTTCAACATGAATGCACCGGTTGAAATTTGGAACATGTCTCAACTTAGGCATGTCGATATCCATGTTAATGGCTGGCAGATTGGTGGAGGATACCGTCTCCCAGATCCTCCGAGTGACAAGATTGTGATCATGGAGAATCTACAAACCCTCAAAGGAGTAAGAAATTTCAAGTGTGATGAGATGATGGTTCGTAGAATTCCTAATATCAAGAAATTGGCAATTGATTATGAGGATATTGGGGATGGTGATGACTATTGTCTCCAGAACATCGAACGTCTGCAAAAGCTTGAATCTCTCAGCTGCAAAGGCCATCTTAGGAGGAGTGCTTTGTTGCAAAAGCTTACCTTTCCACACTCTCTTAAGAGTCTGACTCTTTCGGCGTACTTAAATAGAATGGAAGACATATTGGAAAAGGCAAGTGCATTGCCCCTTCTTCAAAAGCTCAAGTTGTGGGGTGGAGATTTCACAACAGACAAATGGGAAACAGTGGAAGGGCAGTTCCCGAGTCTCAAATATTTGGAACTTGACTCGTGTAGTGGCTTGGAATGGTGGATGACGGAGAGCTCTCACTTCCCATGCCTCGAGCACCTTAGTCTTGGCGCGGAATCTTTGAAGGAGTTCCCTGCAGAACTTGGTGAAATTCCGACACTGAAATCCGTGATAATGCGTCGTTGCAGTGAAGAATCAGTGATAAGTGCGAAGAGAATGGTCGAGGAACAAGAGGAATTACAAGGAGAAGAAGAATTATCTTTTAAAGTTTCCGTTTTCCTCAGCAAGCACCACCGTGACGTCGATTTTCTGATGACCTTAGCAAATCGCAACTTTAAAGTTGAAATAGATCGTTACTGGTGAGATCCTTTGATTGTCAATAATAATTTAGATGTCCATTTGTTTTTGCATTATATATTAATTTTTGAATTCATATTTTCGAATTACTATTCTTTTACAGAAGCATATATGCTATGTCAATGATCTTGTATGTTTTTCTTTTTGAGGTGTATATTATACCTTTCCATACTCTCTTAAGATCAGTCTAACTCTTGAAATCAGAAATGGAAGAATGGAAGACATATTGGAAAAAAGGTAAGTACATTGCCTCTTCGTGGGGGAGTTGATACGAATCATATATTTTAGGATCTACAAATTATTTAGTTATATTTTGATTTACCATATATTTCCTATATTTGTTAGATATTTGTTTCTTGCTCATTAAGTTAGGGTAGTAGTATCTTATTATTATAAATAGGAGAGATTATATCATTGTATGGGGAATCAATTAATCCAATTAATCAATGAAATACTTTTCCTAAACTTGTCTTGAGCAAACAAGAAGATTATCTTTCGTTCCTAATTGTTGTTCGTCGGAGAACGTCCGAAAATCAGCAATTCGTGGTCTATCTTTCGAGAATGTCGAAGGTTCGATCACCTTATCCCTCCGAGAAGTTAGTTAACCGGCCTCGTTACGGAGCACGTCTGTAACAGTTTTGCAACTGGCAAATGGGAAAAAGTTGATGGCCAGTTCCTCAGTCTCAAAGCTTTGGATCTAAACTGTCAGCAATTGGAATGGTGGACAATGGAAAGCTCTCACTTCCCCTGTCTCGAGCGCCTTCATCTTGTTTCCTTGAATGATTTGAAGGAGATCCCCGCACAACTTGGTGAAACTCGAGATATTGTTTCAGTGCAGTGAATCGGTTGTGAAGAGTGCGAGGGAGAAGATCAACTATCCTTTCATGTTTTTTTTAGTTTCAATTTCTTCTCGCTTTAATTTGTTCTTGTTTGTTTTGTGTGGAACTGTCTTTACTCCATTATTGATATTTAAATTTTAGTTTATAATCCTTAGTTAGCTATTGGGGTTGTTGGTTCTTATTACTCCCTTCACCCATTACCAATAATCTTGGTTTTGATGGCATGTGTTCTAATGTAAAATCTATTAAGTATGAGAGATAAACTAAAACATAACTATTGATTATGCACAAAGTATTTTACTTTTTTTTTATATCTAACTAGAGATTTAAGTTGCCATTGCATCCCTGCATATCCATTCCATTGTCCTGCAAAATTAGAGGTTTCTTCTCTTATTTGGGCTTGGTTTTGGATTTCAATCTTGAGCTAATGGGCTTGGTTTGGAATGGATGTAACTGGGGGCCCATCATTTGTTTTGCTTGTGTTTTATCTCTGATTATCTTGTAGTATTGGCTTTGTATTTTATTGCTCACCATGTTCTAAATTGTTCAAGTTTTCCACTTTATCGATAAAAATGTAGAAGATAAAATTGTTTCAAATATCAATATTTGTAATTTACAGACCAATAATAATATGACACAAAAAACTAAAAAATTCAATCAACAAATATTTACGAAATTTGCCACGTTAGATGTATACATGTAACGTAATAATGTCACACCACCAAAATTTCTCCTTAATACCTTATATATATAGATGCAAAAGTTGTTCAATCCCACTTCTAATTAGACATTAGTCAACCATTCTCTCTCTTCAAATTTCACTCCACCAAAAAAAATGTGTCAAATCATGGTGATGTAATAGAAGATGTATATTGATGTAATATTGGATCTATTGTGCTTTTATGTTTTGGACTTGGAACTAATAACTTTCTTACGTTTTTTTAGTAGTATATTTATGATGTTATTGAGAAATTGTAAGAATATTACAAAAATTAATGCAACGAAAGGATGTGCATGATCAATCACTTTCTTTTGTGTTAATACGAAATTCGACGAATTTTATGAGATTTCAAATTTAAATTTGTACCACTTATGAGTTCAACATGAATTTCTTCCATATTTTTGTTTTCAAAGAACATATACATATGTAAATATAAGTTTTTATACAAATGAATCCACCCCCATTGAGTCATCATAATTTCTTAGGTCTTTTTTTTTAATCTTTCCTGTGCAATAAATCTACTTATCTATAGTCTAGACAATATAACATCCCACTCTGACTCTGTCCTTGGAATAATTTACCACAACTTTAAAAATTGGCCCGTGAAAGTCACTAATTTAACACATTTTTTTTATAATTTTCTCATGACGAAATATTTTTATTTCTAGTTATAATATATTGTCAGTATTTATGACATACATCAGACCCGGATTTATTAACCCCGGGGGCCAGAACGGTCCAGCCCGACCTAAAGATTGCATCAGTTACCGATGGCCAAGTCTATTGGGCCAAGTCTTAGATATTTAGTCTGTATAATCAATAATGCATGACTCCAACTCTCCCTTTTTTTTTCCACCACTCATCCATTCTTATTCTATCTTCATTTTCAGCAACCTGAAAATAGTTATCTTATCACCAAAAAAAATTTTCATATCAATGGCGGCTTATGCAGCTCTGGTTTCTCTTATGCAGATTTTGGATCAGATCGAGCATCATCCTTCGCCTCCGATTTCTATGGACAAGAAACAAGTTGAATCTCTCACTGAAATTGTTATGTTTTTGCAGGAATTTCTCGAAGGTTACAAGTCTCCTTATGCTGATGGCGATGAAGCAGATCCGTTGGAGATGCGCATTGCTGATGCGGTTTATGCGGCTGAAGATGTCATCGAATCTCACATTGTGGATCGAATTCGTCCACCTGTCTTAGTCTTGTACGAGGCTTTGAGGGACGTGATAGAAGACATGGATTCGGTCGTTGCAGGCAATGAAGGTATGCTGCTGAGACAAGTCTCACATATCTGGATATCTGAAGAAGACTTGTATGAGATTATGCAGAATATGAGACGAGGCATTCAACTGATAGAAAAAAGGGTGAAAAAACACATGGATCTGATCTTCACTCTCAAATATCATCTGCAGAGACAAGTCTCAGATTCTGCAGACTTGTATAAGATTGTGATGAAAGTGATACAACACATGGATTTCATCAAGAATGAAGTGATGGAGATTTTTGCATTCAAAGATCAACTGCAGAGACAAGTCTTGGCATATGCTGATGAAAAAACGTATGAAGTTTATCACAAGACTGCCGTGGTGGATTTCATAGAAGACGTGGATTTGCTTAAGAATGAAGTGATGGAGATTTTTGCATTCAAAGATCAGTTGCCGAAACAAGTCTTGCCATCTGCTAATTCCTCCATATATGCAAACATGGATTTGGATTTGATCAAGAAACACATGATGGAGATCATTGCAATCAAAGATCAGCTAGAGATACAAGTCTCAGCCTCTTCTGATTCCTCAACATATGCAAACTTTCATGAGAGTTTGCAGAAGGTGATACAAGGCATGGATTTAATCAAGAAAGATGTGATGAAGGTCGTTGCACTCAAAGATCATACGCAAGTCTATGGAGGTTCCTCAACATCTTCTTTCTCTAGGCTGAACAACACAACCATGGTGGGGTTTGATGATGTCATGATTCAACTCATGGAGAAGCTCGTTTATGGAGAACAGAGTCGCCAAGTCATCCCAATTGTTGGGATGGGAGGAATTGGTAAGACCACTCTTGCCGAATATGTTTATGCACATCCATCTATAGGTGACCATTTTGATATCTGTGCTTGGGTTACCATTTCTCAACAATTTAGCTTAAAAGAACTTCTTGGTGAAATTCTTTCTCAAGCTAATAAACAAAGGTTGAGTGAAATGAGAGAAGATGAAATAGGACTATCACTCCACAAATGTTTATCACATAGAAGGTATCTAATAGTGTTGGATGATATGTGGAGTATTGAGGCATGGGAAAAGATGCAACTCTATTTTCCTGACAATGGTAATGGTAGTCGGATAATGGTGACAACTAGGCTATCAAATTTGGGTTCCCAATTGAATAACAATTATAGCCTTGAAATGGAATTTATGAATGAAGAAAGTAGTTGGAACATGTTCAGCAAAATTGTGTTTGAGGGGGAAAGTTGTCCTTTAGAATTGGAGAAAATTGGAAAGAAGATTGTGGAGAATTGCAGAGGACTTCCATTATCAATTGTTGTGGTGGGAGGTCTTTTGGAAAAACTGAAACCAACAAAAAAATATTGGGAATCGATTAGGAGAAGCGTAAATTCACTAGTGAATTCAGAGGATGGTATGCATTGCTTGAAAATACTGAAGTTGAGCTACAACCATTTGCCAGTTTATCTTAAGCCGTGCTTTCTATATCTCGGAATGTTTGAGGAGGATAGTAAGATTCGAGTCTCAACACTCATCAAGCTATGGGTTTCTGAAGGATTTGTGAAACCAGTAAATGGCAAAAGTTTGGAAACAATAGTTAAAGAGTACTTAGATGAACTGGTTGCTAGAAATCTAATTCTTGTTCACGAGTTCGGGAGAACTGGAAGCATGAAGTACTTGAAAATCCATGATTTGTTGAGAGACCTTTGCTTGAGAGAAGCTGTAAAGGAGAGGTTTTATCATGTGGTCGGGCAACATAATCCTCTAGGCACATCTATCCAACGCCGTGTAGTTATTCCGAGAAACACTTCAAAGAAGGAAGTCCTTGATGCCATGAGTTCTACACCACATGTGCGTTCCTATATAAGTGAATATGAAAGAGTTCAATTGTTGCCCAATTTAAGATTGTTGAGGACATTGCGAGCATACGACCAATTTTCTCATACAAAAGAACATTCGTATTCCCTGAGAGAATTGTTCAAGTTGGTTAATTTGAGGTATCTTGCTGTTTTTCATAAAGACGGTTCCCAACTTCCTTCTTCAATCAATCTCCTCTGGAGTCTTCAGACATTAATTCTTCATTCACTATCAATCAAGAATGCACTGGTTGAAATTTGGAACATGTCTCAACTTAGGCATGTCGATTTCTATGTTGATGAGTGGCTCAACGATGGAGGATTGCATCTCCCAGATCCTCCGAGTGACAAGATTGTGATCATGGAGAATCTACAAACCCTCATAGGAGTAAGTAATTTCAAGTGTGATGAGATGATGGTTCGTAGCATTCCCAATATAAAAAAATTGGGACTATCTTTCCCCATACCTGAGGGAATTGAGTCTGGTGATGACTATTGTCTCCACAACATCGAACGTCTGCCAAAGCTTGAATCTCTCAGCTGCAAAGGCGAAGGTAGGAGTGGTTTGTTGCAAAAGCTTACCTTTCCAGACTCTCTTAAGAGTCTGACTCTTGGGACGTATATAAATAGAATTGAAGACATATTGAAAAAGGCAAGTGCATTACCCCTTCTTCAAAAGCTCAAGTTGAGGGGTGGAGATTTCACAGCAGGCAAATGGGAAACAGTGGAAGGCCAGTTCCCCAGTCTCAAATATTTGGAACTTAGCTTGTGCAGTGGCTTGAAATGGTGGATGACGGAGAGCTCTCACTTCCCATGCCTCGAGCACATTAGTCTTTCCTGGGTATCTTTGAAGGAGTTCCCTGCAGAACTTGGTGAAATTCCGACACTGAAATCCGTGAGAATGTGTCGTTGCAGTGGAGAATCAGTGATAAGTGCGAAGAGAATGGTCGAGGAACAAGAGGAATTACAAGGAGAAGAAGAATTATCTTTTAAAGTTTCCGTTATCCTCAGCAGTACGACAACGTCGAGTTTCTGAAGACCTTAGCAAATCGCAACTTTAAATTGGAATAGAGTGACTCGTGAGATCCTTTGATCTGTTTTTGCATCATATACAATATGAATTTTGTCTCGGGTCACGTTACCTTGGATGATAGGAGTATATCTGAGCAATTCTTGTAGATAACCACAACTTGTTTACATGAAATGTTTCCACCTTTTCTCCTTAAGTTTTCTGCGGCTTAATTTTGCTTGGTTTTGTCATGTTATTACATATACTTCCCGAAAGGATTATAATCAAATGCTAACTAATTCTCAATCCAGAACCCAGAACTTCAATATTATGTTGAAAATTTCTCAACATATAAGTATAACTTTCTCAACATAACATGTAAATTTAAATCTCAACACAAAGACATAATTTTATCTAACACAAATCTATTGAGAAAGTTTTGTCTTTGTGTTGATAATTTTAATACATAATATTGAGATAGTTTTGGGTTCTGGATTAGAAGGTTGGTTTTATTTTAACGCGACCCCTTCCCGAAATATCTAAAAATCTTAGGAGACTTTTAAGTTTGTAATATATCCAACTTTGAGTGATTTAAAAGAGATCCCCACAGAACTTGGTGAAATTCCAACTTTATCACTTGTATGTTTCCCATCAATTGGAATGCTGGATAATGGAGAGCTCCCACTTTCCCTACTATGATCTGCTGAGCCTGGCAAATCCCAACTTTCAAATTGCACTATGAACGACCAAACTACACTAATTGTCCCTTTCTTTGTAACCACAACTTGTATAGTATACATAGTTATGCTTTAGAAAAGAAAAAAAATAAAACACTGTAATGAAAAAAAAAAGTGAATTTCAGTGATACGAGCATTAGCATTATTTAGTTAGTTAAATTAGGGATTTCTGTATCTTTTCTATATCTTTGTTTTCTTGTTCATTAAGTTAGTTATTAGCATCATAAATAGGAATTATTGCAATCATTTGATAAATCATTCAAGAATATCAATATTATTATAAACAGATATTTATCGATCGCCGATCTATGGACGCCGATCAACCCGGTAGGAGGTTTATCCTATCGTTCAGCTTCTCTACTTTTTTTTACGTGGAAAAACTCATGTATATTTTGCAACTTTCAATTGCTTGATACTAATACAATGGTGCTCTTCACCATAATTTGTTTTAATTATTTACATAAGTGGGAATATTAATTCAATGAGTCAAAGTTCAATTTCAAAACCCTTTTATACGTCGAATTTCAAGCATTGTGTTCAAACCGGGTTACCCCTTTTATTTTATTTTTATTTTAATTATATACTATTACTACATATTATATGCTGCAAATCGTTGTGACGTGCACATGAACCACCAAACAAAATATCATAATAATTATTAATGACAATAACACAAAAAATATCTTGAATTAAACTACGTGTTTTCATAGGTAGTAATCCTTATATTATGCTTTTGGAATAGTCAATTGTTTGAATTGATTAGTTGTTTTTAGAGTTGTATACACACAAAATTTGGAATACAAAGAATTTTCATCCCCTGTCTCGAGTTTTCTAGTCTTCACAAAACCTTTTGACAAGTCAAAGAAAAAATAATTATGAAAAGCGATAAAATAATTCCCGTGGATTAGGTAGTAATTAATATTTGATTAGGCTTAATAATTCCCAATTTTTAAGAATAAAAACAATAACGTTAGTAATGTTAGAACGGTGCTCGTAAATAGTGCTTATATAACAATTGTAACATTAATAATATTTGTCTTTAAGATATTATAAAAACATAACTAATCTTTCAATAGTTTGTTTAGTTTCAGTGCTGAAAGATTAGTTATTTTAGACAACATATTGTTGTATCAGTGTAGCATGATAGTTTTTTTTTTTTTTTGACATCAACAACATGGATAAGAAGTTAGAAATTAGACATTTTAAAACGTGGGTAATATATTTTAAAATGAGAAAATATGTAGATCGGATCACCATGTATTCTGACTAATGAATTAATTTATTATAGTATGTATCTGTTTATGTAATAAATTACTTCACATAACCCTAGAATCATCAATGCAAACGAAATGAAATTGTTTTTTTTAGTACTCCGTACATCTTATATACACATAAATAAATCGTAAAGCTGATCCAACCTCCACTAATTCGGTAAAATACTAGTTCCTCTGTCCCATTAAAAATTAAACATGGGCTTTACAAATTTCTGGCCAGGCTTGAAGTCCTCATCTTGGCCCAATAAACATGGGCTTTACTAATAATACACTGGATAAGAATAAATAGAAAGGAATTCTTATAGTTTATAACATTTAAAAATTACTCCCTCCGTCCACGATTAAGAGTCTCATTTCTAAATGGCGCGGGATTTAAGAAATGTTAAGAAAAAGGTGGAAGATAGTTAGTGGAATAGGGGTCCTACTTGTATATATTAGTTTTAAATGATATGTGAGTGGAATGAATTAGTGGAATGTGGGGTCTCTTTACCATTTATGGTAATTATGAACCGGGATTCTAATTCGTGGACGGACAGAAATACAAAAACGGGACTCTTATTCATGGACGGAGGGAGTATAAGAATATCAAAATATGTGCATTATCAAAATAATTAAAAATCAAATCAAAATTGTATACCTAACTAACCAACAATTACCGAGAAAGTGGACTCTAAGCAAAAGAGCGTCAAATTGTGAAATTCGGATATTCTCCTTCCTTCCCTTGTTCATAATCTTGCTTTCATTTGCATTAAGAAATAAAAATAATAATTAAATTAAAAAAGTTAATAAAATATAAGTCTCACTTTTATATTATTAATAATTTGGTAATATAATGTGAGTAAAATAGTTTAATGGATTGTAGGGCCCATTTACTTCAAATAATACTCCATTCGGCTGCCATTAGGAGTCCCGGTCACTTTTGCGCACTTGTTTTATAAAAATGATAATAAATATTTAAAGTAAAGAAATGGTAAAGTAAGAGAGAGGATAATGTTAACAAGACTTGTGGTGAAGGTGATAGAACACATAGATTTTATACGAAAAGAAGTGATGCAGCTCTTTGCACTTAAACGGAGACTAGGCCTTGAATTAGCGGATACATCAACATTTCTCGACGTTTCGGTGAAAGTGGTTGAACTCGGTGAAAGTGGTAGAACACATGGAATTGATCAAGAAAGAAGTGTTGGAGATAGTTGTAATCCAAAATCAATTGCATGAACAAGTCTTAGCATTTGTTGGTTACTCATCCGCATACTTGCATGAGAATTTGCAAAAGGTGATAGAAGACATGGAATTGATAAAGAAAGAAGTGAAGGAGATTGTTGTACTCAAAGATCACTCAGCATCTGATGGTCGCCAACATCTTCTCTCACTAGGTTGAGCAACACAACCATGATGGGCTTTGATCATGTCCAACTTCAACTCATGGAGAAGCTCATTTACGGACAACAAAGTCGACAAGTCATCCCAGTGTAGGAATGTTAGGAATTGGTAAGACTACTCTTGCCGAACATGTTTATGTACATCCATCTATTTGTTACCATTCTGATATGTGTGATTGGGTTACTATTTCTCAACAATATAACACAAAAGAACTTATTTGTGAAATTCTATCTGAAACAAGTAAACATGTGTTGGGTCAAATGAGCGAAGATGAAATAGGATTAGGACTCCACAAATGTTTATCATATAGAAGGTATCTAATTGTGTTGGATGATATGTGGAGTATTGAGGCATGGGAGAAGATACAACACTACTTTCCTAACAATAGTAATGGTAGTCGGATAATAGTGACAACTAAGCTATCGAATTTGGGATCTCAATTGGATAGCAATTATACCCTTAAAATGAAGTTTATGGATGGGGAAAGTAACTGGAGTATATTATGCAACATTGTATTTGAGGGGGAAATTTGCCCTTTCGATTTGGAGGAAATTGGAAGGAAGACTGTTGAGAGTTGCAGAGGACTTCCATTATCAATTGTTTTGATGTGAGGTCTTTTAGAAAAACTAGAACCAGTAGAAGAATTACGGGAATTTAGAGAATAATAAGTATTGCATGAAAATAGTGAAGTTGAGCTACAAGAGTACTTGGATGAACAAGTTGATAGAAATCTAATTCTTGTTCACAAGTTTGGTAAAACTGGAAACATGAAGTACTTGAAAATGCATGATTTGTTAAGAAACCATTGCTTGAGAAAAGCTGAAAATGAGAGGTTTTATCATGTGGTAGGGCAGTATAGTCTTCAAGGCACATGTAGTCAACGACACGTAGTTATTCTGGAAAACGCTTCAGAGGAAAAAGTGGTTGATGCCATGAATTCTAGACCATATGCTCGTACCTGTATAAGCGGTGGTAAAAGAGTTCAATCTTTGTACAATTTAAGATTGTTGAGGACATTGAAAACATACAACAAGGATGATTATCTACAAGACTATTACTCCCCGGGAAATTTGTTTGATTTGGTTAACCTGAGGCTTCGTGTTGTTCATTCTGGAAGGCACTCAACCAAATTTCTTCTTCATTCAATCTTCTCTGGAGTCTACAAACATTAATTGTTGGTTCTAAAGAAAACATTGATGCACCGGTGAAATTTGGAATATGACTCGGCTTAGGCATGTTCATTTCTATGGTTTTGACCTTAGTGAAAATGCCACTAAAGTATTGCATCTGGTTCACGGTTCAACTGGTCCAACCGGTCGAACCATCGGTCGAACCGTTTTACTGTAGCATTTATATATAATTAAATACATATTTATTATAAAACACTTGGTTTCAAAAAATGTAAATAAACAAGCATTAATGCAATATATAAGTTAATTTCAAATAATATATAGATATATAAGTACGGATAAAGCATATATATACCAATTCTTAACGAGTAATGTAAAAATACATATTCATATGTTTATTAAACTATGTATTTATTTTCATGTTATGAACACTTCTCTCATTATATATTCTTGTTATTTTATTTTAAATCTAAGCATTAGTAATTAAAACTTTATTTGAAAGTTAATTAAGATTTACTAATTTTAGTTATGATATAAAATATGTATATAGCTTTTAATTATACATACACAATTAGTATATAGTTGATAGTTGATATAATATGAAGTAGTACATATTAACAAAACAAACTACATCCCACATTGAAAAAGTAAAGGCAAAAGATTGTAAAAGATGACTATAAAACAAACTTTTCATCCCATATTGAAAAATGAAAGAACAATCTTGTGGAATACTTCTATAAAGAAAGACACAAATGTTTTTTTAAGCTAGTTTTGATAAATTCATAGGCCCATTACAAGTATGGGTTAATATGAAATGAAAGTTTAGTGTAAATTTTATTTTAAATTGATTTTTAAAAATAAAAAAATTTTGTAACCGGTTCGACCGGTTCCCGGTTTCCGGTCCAACCGGCCGGTTCACCCGGTCCAAAACGGTTCAATGCTCCACCGGTTTTATATGGTTAAATGGACCGGAGAGGTCACCGGTTCGCGGCCGGACCGGTCCGACCGGCCGGTCCAAACCGGTTTTTAAAACACTGATTTCTATGGTTTTGACCTTAGTGAAAATGCCACTAAAGTATTGCATCTCCTTGATCCTCCGAATAGTGATAACATTGTGATCATGGAGAATCTACAACCCTCAAAAGAGTAATGAATTTCAAGTGTGACGAGAATGGTAGAGAAACAAAAGTAATTGCAAGGAGAAGAACTATCCTTCCAAGTTACCGTTCGGTAAGCTACATGGTCTACGATGATCGAGCCACTGAGCTTGGCAAATCTCAGCTTTCAAATTAGTGACCAAACTATACTAATAAATTTGTTTCTTTCTTGTAACCTCAACTAGTTTCCATGAAATTTTGCCACTTTTTTCCCAAGAGTATAGTACTCCCTCCGTTCATGAATAAATGTCTCATATTTGATCGACATGGGTTTAAAGATATTGTTTGACTTTATAAAGTAAAGTGGATAGAAAAAGTTAGTTAAAATGGGTATAAGAAAAGTTAGTGGAATGTAGAGTCTACTTTTTTATATTGGTTTTATAATAAAAAGAGTGAAGTGAGTTAGTTGAATGTAGGGTCCACTTACTAAATATAGTAAAAATAAAATGTACAATATTTATTGGCGGATGGACGAAAATGGAAAAATGAGACATTTAATGGCGTACGGATGAAG
Organism: Salvia hispanica; assembly: GCF_023119035.1. Lineage (NCBI taxonomy): Eukaryota > Viridiplantae > Streptophyta > Magnoliopsida > Lamiales > Lamiaceae > Salvia > Salvia hispanica. The sequence goes on along the minus strand of NC_062966.1, from coordinate 38,650,676 downwards.
TATAAAAATTTATGGTTTAGAGTATTAAAAAAATCAAGTAAAAGAGGATGTAATTAAGTAGAAAAATATAAGTTAGAAAAACTCCGGTATATTTTGCAACTTTCAAGTGCATACTAGTAGTAGTTGACAATGGTGCTCTTCTCCATAATTTATTTTAATTATTTTCTTAAGTGGGAACAGGGTCCTATTCTAATGCTTATAGTACCCTAATCTAAAATCAAGACTAAATCTCCATTCTTGGATTCTAAAATGAGTGGATGAGATTAAAGCTCACAAATCTCAATAAATAGTAGACAAAATATCAACAAAGGGGTAATATCGTCATTATGTTATCATATGATAATTTTCGTGAATGTTTTTTTATATCAACATTGTGTATTACAAATATCAACAATATGACATTAGAATATCAATGCAAGGACAAGAAAATATCAACACATTTTTATTGAGATTGGACATGCATAATATTGAGATTTTGCCTACAATATATTGAGATTTTTTGTTGCATTTGTTGATAAAAGTTGCTTATCAACATGTACGAAAATTGAAATATAATTTATCAAATTTAATCACCCGAACATCGTCGGAACATATGCAATTGAGATCTCGTTGGAATCCTTATTAAATTATCTTTAATTTGATATATTTTTTGCGAAAAAATAATTTAAATTGAAAGAGTTACGTAAATTTAAAGATTTGAGATGATTTTGAGGAGAGAGAAAGTAGTTAGTTATAATTACTACGTATAGGATTTGACATTAATACCCTTTAATTTAATGAATAATTATTTAAATTTAAAATATATTACATTTGACATTATATTAACCACAAGATCTTCTAATCTAATGGTTAAAAATTCTAATCTAATGATTAAAAATTGGTCTCAATTTTGGATTGATAATTAGTTAGCAATTAATCACATCCCAGTGGCAACATTATTAATACAGACGAGTCAAAGTTCAATTTCAGAAAGGTTTTTTACTGTAGATATTTATTTTAATGTCACTGCAAACGGGCATTTATATAATTTTATAAAATCAGACGTCGAATTTTACATTCAATAAATTGTTTATATAATAGTGCTAATTAATTTTCAAGCCTTGTGTTCAAAAAACCCGGTTGTCTCTTTTATTTTATTTTTAATTGTATACTTTATTACATATTATATGCTGTAAATCATTGTGACATGCACATGAACCACCAAACAAAATATCATAATTATCATTAATGACAATAACACAATAAATATCTTGAATTAAACTACGTGTTTTCATAGGTGGTAATCCTTATATTATGCTTTTTGAATAGTCAATTCTTTGAATTTACTAATTGTTTTCAAGTTGTGTACACACAAAAGTTGGAATACAAAGAATTTTCATCCCCCCTGTCTCGATTTTTCTAGCTTCACAAAACCTTTGACAATTCAAAGATAAAATCATTATGAAAAGCGAAAAAATAATTCCCATGGATTAGGTAGGAGTAATTAACATTCATTAGGCTTAAAAATTCCCAAACTTTTAGAATGAAAACAATAACATTAGTAATGTTAGTGTTTTGACAGAATATAACAATTGTGTAATCAAGGTAAACAGAAATGTAAAGAAGACACAGATTTACGTGGTTCACCAACGTTGTTGACTACATCCACGTGCAGGAAATGAGAACGGATTGTATTCAGAGTGTTTTTCAGATTACAGGATTATGTGCCCCGTTTGGCTAGTGTCAAACAACAGATTCAAGGTATACTAACAGTTAGAGCAAGTGCTCATAAATGAGTTGTAACATTAATATTAGAAAATTTTGAGCCTATGATCTGTGATAAAAAGTTCAGTTTCAGTGCTACTATTTCTTGTTTTGAAAGATTAGTTATTTTAGACAATGCATTAACATATTGTTGTATCAGTGTAGCATGATTAGTTATTATAGTATGTATGTGTTTATGTAATAAATAATTACTTCACATAACCCTAGAATCATTAATGGAAAAGATGCTAAATTACGAAATGAAATTGTTTTTTTAGTACTCCGTACATCTTATATACACATAAAAAATCGTAAAGCTGATCAACCTCCACTAATTAGGTAAAATACTATTTAACAAACAAATTAATTAGTCAAACATGTATCAAATATAAAATTTTATAATAAAGTAGGAACGATATCAGTACAGTGAAGTACTAGTTCTAGCTAGAGATAGGAATTAATTAGAGAGAATAATAGAATTTCAATAACATTTGGGTTTGCGCAATTATTGTTATTGGATATTTATTGAGCCAAGAATGGCTGTCCAATTCACAAAAGGTCACAATCCTCACTTTAAAGAATATCACACGGTTCAAATTGTGTGGAATTCTTTTTGGGTCTCCATGCCCACAAAAATATGACAACACTATGATTGACCATAAAAATATATTTTTATAAAATTTTATAAAAAAAATTATTATTAATGGTATTCATTCTCACTCAAATCTCTATAATTATACTATTTTTCTACTTACTCTGAAGAAGTAATTTGACCTCAATGTGAATTTAGGTTAATTAATTAGTAAATGTTGAGCCACTAAGAAATTAATCGACTTTTTATTTGAATCGAAATTATAACGAGCTGTATTATAGTAGTAGATGAATAGAAATATAGAATCATCCGTAACTTTATTTATTCGCTTTGCTCACCTTAAACAGGTGGATTTGTTGACGAATTATAGGGTTTCTTTATATAGTTTGTAGATAAATATGATTTGGTCACGTTTATGTAATTTCGTATATTCACTCTAGTAAGTTCCAAGTGGAAGTATTAAATTATCCAAAGTAAATAGTATAATGAAGAGATAATGCTTTGATGGCAAAGCTTTGTTAAATAGCAGTGTGGCTTTATTCATTGGAGCATATATATAGTACTAGTACCAAAATTTGACATATGTATTTGCATGTATGCGTGCATAACACATAAAATTTGTTCGATGCTATTCGCAATTAATGTAGGATATTAATCACTACCTAATTATTATTATTTTTATTTGAGGCTGCAATTAATCCTATCTTAACTCACTGCACTGAAAAAGTGCAATATTTTTATTTGTTATTGTTATAATCCGTTGTAAAGCCACGTGTTAGTTGCACTAAATCTATAATTTTAACTTATCAATGACAGATTCAAATAAGATTAGGGAAAAATCGGTCTCGTGCGTTGGCTCATGGACAGGGGCGGACACCCTTGGCCAGAGGGTAGGGCTTAAGCCCTTACCAAAATACTTTTATTTTTAATTATTTTTTACTTCTAAAATTTTTTAAAATTTTGAAAATTCACGTTAAGCCCTCTTACCAAGCCGCTAGTATTGAATAACAAATTCCTGCTTGCGGCCTTTACTATAGACATTTTTCTGCGTCCGCACTTGCTCATGGTAGCCGAAACTTCATTAAATTCCGCATTTAGAACTACAACTGACTTCACCGTACAATAGTTCCACCCAAATCCTTCGACGATAGTTCTTTGTTCATTTTCAATTGCTAGCAACGAGTATTGTTGGCAATTGAAACTAAAAAAGTACTCCCTCCGTCCCAAAGAAGTTGGCACACTTTCCTTTTTAGTTTGTCCACAAAAGATGTCACATTTCCCTTTTTGGAAAAAGTTATCTCTCACATGAATATAAAAATTATATTTTCTCTCTCCATTTAACACACAAAACAAAACCTCCTAAAATCCCGTGCCATTTTCAAAGTATGCCAACTTCTCTGGGACGGAGGGAGTAACTTATAACTGTCTCACATCGGTGTCAAGAGAAAACTGAAACTAGTATATAAGTCTCATGGGCCGCTCCTCCTAGTACCAATTGGTTTTTGGATGAAACCCATGGATTTCTATCATGGTATCAGAGCGGGTCACCGATTGAGGGTTGAATTTAACTGACTCAGCAGTATATCTGGGCCGAAACCGAAAAAATGACTGACCTAGCAGTATATCTGGACTTAAAATTTGGGCCAAGTGGTCCAATCGATCAGAAAAAAGTCCAACGCCTCCAAAGTTCGCCATTTAATCCAACACCCGAGGACAAAACGGTCCAACCACTCAACAAAAAACTCACTTAACTCACTTCCAAGTTCCACCACCACGTTTGATAATAAGACGAAAATTCTTTGAAATTTCAACACTACTAAAATATAAAAACGAATAAAATGATTTTTTCTCTCTTTTCTGCATGTGGTCATATATTAGAAAATTAAAAAACGTGTGGACGGTGAGATCATTCTGATTTTCCACTTTCAACATCAATTCCACCATCTCCATAACTGTATAAATCTACACACAGAGCTTAACAAAACACCATTAATTCCGCTAATTAAACCTCCAATTCTCCTCCTCCGACAAAAGGGTCATCAATTCTACTCCAAAGATCCAACCTTTCCAACATTTCCAACCAGATTGAGCCATGGCGCTAGCTCGAGAGCTAATGGGCTCGTCTCTAATGGAGAAATCGCCGTTTCTCGCTTCAGCTTCTTCAACGAGGCTGCTTCTGAGCCAGAAACGGAGCCGGTCCTTTCTGCCCTTGGAGGGGAGGAAGGTACAAGTGGCGATACGGAAGAGTACAACAACCCCTGTTGCGGCGATCAGCGAGGATCTGGATTTGGTGAAAGTGGTGCCGGAAAAGGCCGTGAAGTTCAAAGTCAGGGCGGTTTTGACTGTTAGGAACAAGAATAAGGAGGATTTTAAGGAGACTTTGGTCAAACATTTGGATGCTTTCACTGACAGGATTGGGAGAAATGTTGTTTTGGAGCTCATCAGCACTGATTTTGATCCAAGTAAGTTACTGATTTTTTACCCCCACATTTTGTTTGATGAAATGCCTCAATTGGTACTTGCTTGAAAATTAACTAATTTTAGTATTTTTCCTTTTGTGATGTTTGTTAGAAACAAAATCTCCAAAGAAGAGCAGAGAAGCTGTGTTGAAGGACTGGTCAAAGAAGTCAAACCTCAAAACTGAGAAAGTGAATTACACAGCAGAGTTTGAGGTGGATTCAAATTTTGGGATTCCTGGTGCAATTACAGTTGCCAATAAGCACCAAAAGGAGTTCTTTTTGGAGAGTATTATGGTTGAAGGATTTGCATGTGGCCCTGTTAATTTCCCCTGCAATTCTTGGGTTCAGCCCAAGAAAGATCGTTCTGGGAAAAGAATTTTCTTCACTAATAAGGTAATAACCTCATACCGTCTCTGATGGCTAGCATATCAGCGAATAACCAAGATTTCAAGGGATTCTCGGACATTGACAGCCTGTACAGTGAAGGCCTTCTCCTCAAACTCGGCCTCCACGACGAGATCATGAACAAGATCCAATTGCCTAAAGCTGTCACCACAATTCAAGAAGGTGGTCTGCTCAAATATGACCTTCCAAAGATTGTATCAAGTAAGTAGCTCTGTTCTCTTTTCTCGATTCAGGGGCGTAGTGTAGTACACGTATGATAGCAATAGTCTCTGTTTGGTGGGAAACAGGGAGACTAGAAATACGGGTTTAGGTATAGACATGAAGAAAATTCTGTTGGCTATCACTTTCGACTAGTGGGGGTCCCTCCCCTTAGTCGATATTTAGTTTATTATCGACTTCGTTTGGTTTAATTAGAACGCAATTTGTAGCTCTTAAAGATGTCGAAGTGCTAATGTGAACTGTGCTTGTGGCTTGCAGAGGACAAATATGCATGGTTGAGGGATGGCGAGTTTGCTGCGTCAAGCCTAACTTGGGTAAACCCTGTCTCCATTGAGGGCTTCAGTCGTTTCCCCAGTGAGTAAACTTGACCCGAAGTCTATGGACCTCTGGAATCAGCTCTCAAGGAAGAACACATTGCTGGACAACTCAATGGCATGACCATACAAAGAGGTAGTTATTTGGGCCTTTTGGAAAGTACGAAAAATCAATGGTGGTCGTAGTAGAATATGATTCTCCCGTTCATCTAATGTAACTATTTTCTGAGGCTTTGGATGCGAACAAGCTCTTTATCATTGATTACCATGACATTTACTTCATTCATCGACAAAATCAATGCCCTTGATGGCCGGAAATCATACGCAACACGAACTGTTTACTTCTTGACCGATGCTGGAACCCTCAAGCCCATAGCTATAGAGCTCAGTCTTGCGCCAAGCTCTCGAAGCCAAACCGTGTAGTCACCCCGCCGGTGGATGCCACCACCTATTGGATGTGGCAGCTGGCTAAAGCCCATGTTTGCTCTAATGATGCCGGAGTTCATCAGCTTGTCCACCATTGAGTACGTATTCCTCTGTTTCGTGAGCACGATGAATGTAGCTTGATCTTGAAGTGTCGTTTCTGATGGTTTAATGTTGGTTGTATAGGCTACAAACCCCCACGCAACACTGGAGCCGTTCATCTTGGCAGCGCATAGGCAGATGGCCTATGCACCCGTTTTTTAAGCTCTTGGATCCTCCATGAGGTACAGCTGGAGATCAATGGGCTAGCTCGCCAAAGCTTGCTCAGTGTGGCCCCGGTGTGATTGAGTCTTCTTCACCCCGGCCGTTACTGTATGGAGATGACGCGGCTGCCTATTCGAGCTTCTGGCGCTTTGATCAGAAAGCCTCCTGCCGATCTCATCAGAAGGTATATATCTATTGCCAAATATCAGTTTGAATTTTGAAACAAACAAATGTTGAATCAAATCTTGAAGTCTAATGGATTTTACTTGTTTCAATCATTTCAGAGGAATGGCGTGCCGGACCCACACAGCCGCACGGGCGGAAGTGGTTGTCGAAGACTATCCGTAGGGGTCGGCGGGCTAATGATATGGGGGGCTATCGAGAATTGGGTCCGACATTACGTGAACCACTCTACCCGAGCTCGGCCGAGCTCTGCCCACAAGGAGTTGCAGGCGTACGCCGAGTCCATCAATGTGGGCCACGCAGATCTACGTCACGCAGACTGGTGGCCCAATGGACTCTGAGGACTTGAGTTCGATTCTCACCACCTTAATATGGCTGCTTGGCCCACACGCGGCCCTAAACGGCCAGTACCCCTACGGAGGGTATGTCCCGAACCCGGGCCCCCGCTCATCGGCGGCTCATCCCCAGCGAAGCGACCCGGGTACGCCATTTTTCCCCTCCGACCAAAAGTACTTCTTTTCAAGCCAGCTTGCTACAAGCCACGAGTTCATGGCGGTGGTCGACACGTTGTCGACTCACTGCCGGCGGGGGTACCTCGGCGGAGGCATCACCAGTCCATATGGTCCGGTGATGCCGAGGTCATCGACGTTTACGAGTTCTCGGCCGAGATAAGGCAGATCGAGAAGGAAATCGAGAAGAGAACTTCGGACCGAGCCTTGGAACGTGCGCGCGGAGTCTTGCCGTATGAGCTTCTCGTGCCGAGTTCGGAACCAGGAGTGACATGTAAGGTGTACCTAATAGTGTGTCCATATAAGTTGACAATAATGCTAGAAAAAAGGTTGGTAATTAGGTTTGTATGTATGTATTTATGTATATTTGTATCTAAGATTAATGTTGTAGTGCTCAAAAGTTCAACGTAGGCTTAAATATGTAATTTATAGAAATTAGCCTTTATAATTGCTGTTTTAAGTGCATAGATGAGTCAATGATATGCAAGATTAGGCTTGGAATCATTTTTTAATTATTGGCCTCATAAAATACATTTCTCTACTTTTTTTTATTTTTTGCATTGAAATAAAAAAATTAGCCCATTTAAAAAAAAATCAACTTTATGAAATAGAAAATCACTAGATGAAAATCTGCCTAACATAATGAGTTTGATTCAAATTAAGTGTGCCTGCACTTGGCACATTTTTGATCTCTAAATCTAAAAATATCACCTTATATTTTTGAAAATATATTAATCGCATTTCAGACCCTTTTTTACGAGTCTTAGGCCTATTTTTTTTCCATTTATTCTCCTTAGGGGTTAAGGAGCAAATTCAAAGAAAAATAAGTCATATAGTGAAAATGATCTGAAAATGATCAAAGTTTTCGAGAGATGTGATTATTTGTTTAACTTTAGAGACCTAAAATATATAAAATCATAGATTAAATTCGAAGTTAAATCTCGAAAAAACAATTTCAACAAGTAGTAATGGGGCAATAATGAATTTGTCTAGTTGGTAAAACTGACGATACATATCATTCATATTTTACATTGCATCTTGATGATGATAAAATTTAAGTGAGCTCGTATGTTTTGATGGAAATATCAATATCGATCATATATTCAATTAATCAAGAGAATGTGACAGGTATGGGTATGGCCCTCTGCCTTTGCTTACTACTACTATAGAAGAATTTAGTTTTTTTATTTCAATTATTAGTATTCAATTATTATGAAGTTTTTTTATTTTTTCATTTTGAGTTATATAAGCTGGAGATTTAGATTTCATAACACCTACATATGATGTCAAATTATCATGATCAATAAAATCCCAATTTATTCACACCCCTATCTATATACGAGTACTATCATTACTCCTCATGCTCACTGTAAGTTACATTACACATCCTAAAAAAATACTTGGCCCGAAACCATGGCCCGTGATAGGCAATCTCAACTTAATCAGGCCGCTCCCTCCACAACCTCTCCCAAAATACGGCCTGGTAGTGCTCCTCAAATTTGGCTCATTTCTGGTGGTCGATGCAGCCAAGCCTTCCTTAAGTAGAGGCCATTGTCAAGGAAACTATGAGCTGAGGTTCAAATGGAGTTTGCAAGATGAACTGAAACCTGAAGATTTTGCATAAATATATCTTTTACTATATTTTAAACTCGTGTCAAATCAAATGTTGCTAATTAATGGGGACAGAAGAAGGAGTACAATAAATTAAGCTTACATTATCATTATTATGTGAAATAGTTAAAATCTCATGTTATAAAAAGTATCTCAAAGAAAGTCTAGTTCACAGCTATAAATAATGAATAGTACACCCATATTTGTATATGTTTTTTATTTGGATTTTGATGTTGAAATCCCAAGAAAGTGCCAAGAAAAGCTTGGGTTATTTTTTAAAGTCCAGTAAGCAGGCTAAAAGTACTCCTACTTTGTCTAATCTTCTTGTCATAACATAACCCATCAGTATTCGACATAACCAATCTGTATAATTAACAAATATTATAAATACGGACGACTCATCAAAATTTGACTTTTCAATTAAAATAAATACCCCCTCCTAGTAATTATCATCTTTCATTTATCATCATTAATATTGTCACATTCATTTTCACCATAAATGTTAAGTAGATCTCCGTTCTATTAACTCATTGACATTTTATTATATGACTAATATAAAAGTGGGTCCACACTTTTTTTTCTAAACTTTTCTACATTTCTAAAACTGGATCCCATAAGAGTGACAATTATTATGAAGGCGGAGGGGAAAAATTTCTCCCCCGTCCGTATAAATGTCCTTTCTTCTTTTCGTTTTGAAAAAATTGCAGTTAATCGGGACGGGTAGTATTATTGCTAATCATCATAGGCGTGCTACTCTCGACTTCGCAGCTTCGTAAGCATCACATTGTAAATGTGCAAAATGAACGACTTAATTATCCTAAACCACCACTTAATCCCAATTTATTCCAAACCTCCTATCTATATAAATATACATAATACAGTAATACACCCAATCAACATTCGCTCCCTTTCATCAAAATATTTTCCAATGGAAAACCAAATCATAGCAATATCATCACTCCTCATACTCACCTTACTAACATTAAAATCCCAAAAAAAATATTCCCACAAAAAAACTAAACCTCCCACCCGGCCCGAAACCATGGCCCGTGATAGGCAATCTCAACCTAATCGGGCCGCTCCCCACCGCTCCATCCACCAACTCTCCCTACAATACGGCCCGGTAATGCTCCTCAAACTCGGCTCGTTTCCGTCGTCGTCGGCTCCTCGGCCCACGCCGCCGTCATCCTCAAAACAATGGACCCCACCTTGCCTCGCGCCCCAAAACCTCCGCCGGAAAATACCTCACCTACAACTACACCGACGTAGTCTGGTCCGACTACGGCCCGTACTGGCGCCAGGCCCGAAAAATCTTCTTGATGGAGCTCTTCAGCGTGAGGCGGCTCGAGTCGTACGAGTACATTCGGGCCGAGGAAATGGGCTCTCTAGTGAAGGAGATTTTCGGGATTTCGGGCCGGCCGTTTGTGCTCAAGGACAGCTTGTCGACGATGAGCTTGAACGTGATATGCAGGATGGTTTTGGGGCGGCGGTTTTGGACGGCGGCGGCGGCGTGGCGGTGGAGGAGTTCAAGGAGATGTTGGATGAGCTTTTCCTTCTGACTGGGGTGTTGAATGTTGGGGATATGATTCCGTGGATTAATTTCTTGGATTTGCAAGGGTATGTGAAGAGGATGAAGGTGTTGAGAGAGAATTTGATAGGTTTTTGGAGAATGTGCTCGACGAGCACGAGGCGAGGAGGCGGAGACGCGGGTTATGCGAGCCGACATGGTGGACGTGCTTCTCGAGCTCGCCGAAGATCCGATGCTAGATGTAAGGTTCAGAGAGACGGCGTCAAAGCGTTTACTCTGGTATGTATGATCATTGTCGTAAAAATTCAATATTCCATCTTTAAATTAATTGATGATAAGTGGAGTAACACGTGAGCCTTAATATATTTATGAGTGGCGTGACATAGCATTTTGTTGTTAATTTAGGATTTGTTAGGGTGGGACCGAAGTTCATCTTTTAGTGGAGTGGGCGATGTCAGAATTATTAAAAACCGAAATTTTTAAAAAGGCGACAGAGGAGCTTGATCGTTATTGGCAAAAATAGGTGGGTGATGGAGAATGATATACCTAGCCTCCCCTATGTGAAGGCTATTGTGAAGGAAACCATGAGATTGCACCAGGGCTATGTTCGCCACGCTTGGGAAAGACGTAAGGTAGTACCCCTCCATTATAGAGGCTATTTGTTATTTTAGACGTTTCATAGTAGTAAATCATTTTCCTTTCTAATAAAAAGTCAACATATTTTTCTCACTTTACTTTATTCTTTTTCATCTCTCTATCTTTTCCTTTCCTATTTTATTCTTCGTTTACTTAATTCATTTAACACAATTTTTTTTAATCTTCGTATTGAAAGAAATGCCCCAAACGCTTTGTTGGAGAGAGTAGTTAATAAATGCAAAACATACAATTGGTATTTAATTATAATAGTCCTTATATGTGCTTCATTATTAGTTATTCTTTTGACATCATTTGACTTAACACAAGTTCAAAATATAGTGAAAAGTGGACAAAAAATGTAAGTGAAGTATGAATTCTTACCTTTATATACTCCGTAATAATATTATAAAATGTGATGTAATGAGTTAGTAAAATATGCCATCTCCATTACTAAAAGGAGTTAGTTAATTGAATATGTAGTCCATTACTAAAAGAAAAAAATAGTGATAGATAGTTAATTGGGAACAGATTGAAAAGGAAAATTGATTAGAATTAATATAGAACTAAAAAGTATATTAAAAGCCAATAAATTTAAATTAAATTGACATATTTGCAGGTAGGTGAGTATGATATCAAGAAAGGCACCCAAGTTCTTATTAATACGTGGACAATCCATACAGATCCATTGTTATGGGAAAATCCCAATGAATTTAATCCAGACAGATTTATTGGAAAGGATATTGATGTCAAGGGACAAGATTTTGAGCTTTTGCCGTTCGGATCAGGCCGTAGAATGTGCCCGGGCTATACATTGGGTTTGAAGGTAATTCACTCAAGCTTAGCAATCTATTGCCGGATTAAATTTGGGAGTTTACGTGAAATGAACCCCCAAGAGTTGAATATGGATGAGATTTAGGGGGCTTTCACCCCAAGAAAGTTCCACTTGTTATGTGCCGAGCCCGACTTCCACATAACCTCTATAATTCAATGATTTGAATAACCTCTATAATTCAATGATTTGAATGCATTATATTAGTGGGCCTGAATTAGCCAATATATTAAATGGGCTTAATCTAATTATGGTTATGTGTTGTCAATAATTTGATCGTCATTATCTGTCGAAAAAGAGATTTTCATTGTTTGTATATATTAATTTTAAGGTGTTTTATTATTGTAGATTGTCTTACTAGCTACTACTATTAAATACTCTATCGTTGAGTTTATACTAGTATTATTTAGGGTTTCCTTTAATGAATTGATTGCAATGTTCCTGTTTTTATTGTGGTGAATTGTTAGTGTGTTTATGACTTCTGGATGGTGAACTTTGATTTTTGTTTTGTTTTGGTTGGATGTGAAATTTAGCCACTTTGATTCAATACTACATATATAGATTATTAGATTTACAGTAATCAAGGAATCATGCAAATTGTCAAGTTGTCTTATACATTGTCACATACGCATGATTGATTTAAGAAATACTCCACTACACATTGTTACAAAAGATGCTTGCAACATCTAATGTAGTTAACAAAAACTACACATTCAAAATCACCATTCTTTGACTCTTAATTGCACATAGTTTATAAGTAGAAATCATTATCCAAAAATAATAAAATAATTAGCAGTGCAAATTCATATTTACTACTTGGTATTAATTTTTTTTTTAATTTAATCCTCTATTTGTATGTATATGTATAGTGGTTCGTAAATATAGTATTTATATGAGTTTATAGTAGTCCTCCAAATTAATATTTTTCTAACAACTTCTCCAAGTAAGTGGAAATTTACATTTTTATCAAGAGAAGTAACAACATGAGTCCCAATCTTTAAAAGCATCTAAAGAATGTGGTTTGGTCTTGGATTCAATTTCTTTAAATTTTATTTATTTGCCAATCAAAAATACTCCATATGAGTCTATTTTTAGCAATAATTTAGAGTTGAATTATTTTATTATTATATGGAGTGTTTCTTTTGAATTAGTAATAGGATATACGAACCACCAATGATTCAGTCAAAGTTTTACTTCTTGTAGACTAAAACAAAAATTATTTATCTCATCATTAAATATTAAACTACTATTTTCTTTAAATATTTTAATAGTAGTATAATATTTTACAATTATTCCAACCCTCCTATCTATATAAGTATACATAATACACCTAATCAACATTCTCTTTCATAAAATTATTCCCAATGGAAAACCAAATCATAGCAATATCCTTACTCCTCATACTCACCTTGCTAACATTACACATCCTAAAAAAATTATTCCCACAAAAAAAACTAAACCCACCGCCCGGCCCGAAACCATGGCCCGTGATAGGCAATCTCAACCTAATCGGGCCGCTCCCACACCGCTCCATCCACCAACTCTCCCTACAATACGGCCCGGTAATGCTCCTCAAATTCGGCTCCTTTCCGGTCGTCGTTGGCTCCTCAGTCGATGCAGCCAAGATCTTCCTCAAAACAATGGACCTCACCTTCGCCTCGCGCCCCAAAACCTCCGCCGGAAAATACCTCACCTACAACTACTCCGACATCACGTGGTCCGACTACGGCCCGCACTGGCGGCAGGCCCGAAAAATGTGCTTGATGGAGCTCTTCAGCGCGCGGCGGATCGACTCATACGAGTACATTCGGGCCGAAGAAACGGGCTCTCTCGTGAAGGAGATTTTCGGGCTTTCGGGCCGGGCTTTTTTGGTTAAGGATAGCTTGTCGACTCTGAGCTTGAACGTGATCAGCAGGATGGTTTTGGGGCGGCGCTATATGGACGGCAGGGAGAGCGCCGCCGTCTCGCCGGAGGAGTTCAAGAAGATGTTGGATGAGCTTTTCTTTCTTGGTGGGGTGTTTAATATTGGTGATATGATTCCGTATATCAATTTCTTGGATTTGCAAGGGTATGTGAAGAGGATGAAGGTGTTGAGCGAGAAATTCGACCGGTTTTTGGAGCGCGTGCTCAACGAGCACGAGGTGAGGAGGCAGGATGCGACGGATCACCCGAGCCGGGATATGGTCGACGTGCTTCTCGAGTTCGCTGAGGATCCGACGTTGGAGGTGAAGCTTGAGAGACACATGGTCAAAGCGTTTACTCAGGTATATATGATCATTGTCGTAGTAATTTATGAAATTCCATCTTAAAATCAATTGATGATAATTGTAGTAGTTCATTAAATAGGTGTCACTTTTGTTATTGTTATGAGTTGTGTGGTGCAACATTTTGTTTTGTTTTTTTTTTTATTTTTTATTTAGGATATGTTGGCCGGTGGGACTGAGAGTTCAGCTGTGACTGTGGAATGGGCAATGTCGGAATTGCTAAAAAAACATGAGTTTTTTAAGAAGGCGACTGAGGAGCTCGATCGAGTCATAGGTCAAAATAGGTGGGTGACGGAGAAAGATATACCTAGCCTCCCTTATGTGGAGGCCATTGTCAAGGAAATCATGAGACTGCACCCGGTGGCACCAATGTTGGTGCCCCGTCTAGCAAGGGAAGACTGTAAGGTATATTATTTATTTATTATTGTGTTTCATAAAATTGGCATTTAACTATAGTTAATGGTTGGTGTTGGTTAGTAATTATAGAAAATTCAATGAATTTGTTATTAAAATATCATATATGCAGGTGGGTGAGTATGATATCAAGAAGGGGACCCAAGTGTTTGTTAATACATGGACAATCCATAGAGATCCATCCATATGGGAAAATCCCAATGAATTTTATCCGGATAGATTTCTTCGAAAGAATATTGATGTTAAGGGACAAGATTTCGAGCTTTTGCCATTTGGATCGGGCCGAAGAATGTGCCCGGGCTATGCACTAGGCCTAAAGGTGATCCAATCAAGCTTGGCGAATCTATTGCATGGGTTCAATTGGAGTTTGCCGGGTGACATGAAGCCCGAAGAGTTGAACATGGAGGAGACTTTCGGACTTTCTACGCCAAAAAAATTCCCACTTATTACTATTGCTCAGCCTAGACTTCCACTTCACCTCTATAATTCCATGTAAATATTTGCTTCGCATTTCAGACTTATTGCAATGCATGGTGCTATAAGTTATGTGTTATAATAAAATGTTGCACTTAATTTTAATGATCCGTTTCAGGCAATTTTCCAACAACTTTCGATGACCAAAATTAGACACTATCCGAGGCAGTTTTCCGGCCCCACAGGCGCCCCGAGATGTGTGTTGACATGGTCGGCGAAAAATTGTCTTTCCATCGAGCCCATCTGGAGCTCGTTGACCATGTCGATCTATATCTTTGGGGGCCCGGGTGCCAGGCAATGAGCTCTTATATTGTGAATACGGGCTGGGTCCATTATGCTGAAAGGCCCAAATTCAGGCCCATCATCCAGATCCATTTGACAATATTTTGAAATCTTTTTGCTGCTTCATGCCAAAATTAAGAGCATGTAGTGTAGGGTCATCTTATCGACAAATCTTATCTTTGGGGTAATAAAGTGGAAAGGCATAAAAAAGCATTTCACAAATAATTGATCTCAATAATGCTGCACCTTTGGAAAGTTGTAAATCTCAATTGTGAAATCAGAATGGTTTATTTCATCTTTGAGTATTAATTAAACTGTGTAACAGATTCGTTGTATTTCTTTCATTGAAAGAGTTAAGCATGGCGGCTTACGGAGCTCTAGTTTCTCTTATGCATATCTTAGATACCCTTCACAAACATCCTTCTCCTCCCATTTCTATCGACACAAAACAAGTTGAATCTCTCACTCAAATTGTTACCTTCTTGCTGGAGTTTCTTGATGCTTATATTTCCCCTGTTGTTGTTGATGGCCGTGAAGCTGATCCATTGGAGTGTCGCATTGCTAATGCAGTTTATGCAGCTGAGGACGTTATCAAATCCCAGATTGTGGTTCAGATTGACAAACGATCACCAATCGTTGAGGGTCATGGCTTCTATCAAGATCTGCAGAAAGTGATAGAAGATATGAATTTGATCAAGAAAGAGGTGGAGAAGATTGCAGTGGAAGCTCATCTGCAACAAAAGCCAGTTGCTGCCTTGACGTCTTCTTCCACTGTGAAGGAAAACGTGATGGTGGGCTCTGAGGAAGTGTTTCTTGAAGTTTTGGATAAGCTCACTAGAGATCAACTCAACCGCCAAATCATCCTCATCACAGGGATAGGCGGAATTGGTAATTGATAGAATTTTGAATCCTATCGATCAGCAATAGAGCACTCGAACGATTACGAAGAACAAGATAAACCCTAGTTGAGGTGCGGGGGGCGATTTCCGCCAGAACCGGAGGAATGAGAACAAGTAATTAACTTTATTTCTCAATAAATGAAAATACGATAGAATTCTATTATATAGAATTCTAAACCTAACATATGTCTTGCTAATCAAGAAACATAATTAAAATAGAAGATTTCAAAAAGATATGGAAATTAAATAAAGATAACCAACACAAATAAAAGATACTAAAAAATATTGAAGATGATCTTGGGCGAGATTTGCTAGATCGAGGACCCTATCAACTCTCCCGCCGTTGAAAACCACCTTGCCCTCAAGGTGGGCCATGAGAATTAGAATAGCAATGGTCCACGTCATTGCCTTCCATGATATGAAAATGCGCCTTCTAATCCTTCTGTGATGGATTGTAATCACGAATACAAATATCCAAGCTTTTGTTGGCATGTACTCATATATCAACATCTTCCCTTCTTTCTCCATACAATCTCCCCTCAACTTAATTGAAATTATGGTTCGTAGTATGAAAATCACCAAGTGCTGCTCATAATTCGTGTACTTTTGAATTCTTTGTCCACATGCTACGGATAGCCTCTTCATCACTATTTCTTTTCCAAGAAAATTGTTGTCAAGAAACTGATATATGGCATTTGCAGCAGACTCAAACCCAAACAATGACAACTGGTGCATCTGACTGAGTACCATTTCAGCTGAATTTACAGAAAATATTTGCTCTGCTTTGAAGACTCTACTCCATTCTGAATTATCTCCTTGTTCCATTACCATCCAAGGCCAAGCAATGCATATCATAACAGATATGCGCACTGAACCAACCACCACTGAAATCATGGCATACCTCTCTGTTGGATCGTTGGCACTAGAATTTCTCTTTGTTTTTGATTGAGATAATGGTTGTATAGTCTCTGTTTTAGGAGTTGTTATGGAGGTGAGTTTTCAGGGAGAAAATGTGATACTTAGATAGATGAAAATGGTTCAACTTACAAAAGACTCTCCATCTCTACTAATTAAAGATGGAATACGAGACACCTTTTCTAGGAAATGAAAACACATACTAGAGAATTAATGACTAGTGTCATAATCAGCCAACCTACTAATGACACTCCAAACAAAAAGCATAATTAAACTTTTTCTGCTGCACATTAACTACAGTTCTCCCTCTTAATGTGCTGCTCCATGACACCAAGAAGTTCTCTGAACTTGAAAAACTTTTCCTTTGGAAGTGCTTTGGTGAAGATGTCTGCCACTTGATCTTCGGACTTGCAAAATGTGAGCTGAACTTCACCTTCTTCAATGGCTTCTCGGATGAAATGATATTTGATGTTGATGTGTCGAGTGCGGCTATGAAAAACAGGATTCTTGCTCATAGCAATTGCTGATTGGTTGTCGCAAAACAGCTCGGTAGCCTCCTTCTGCTTCATTCCAATATCGCCAAGAATCTTTCTCAGCCAATACACCTGTGATGTTGCCATAGCAGCTGCAACATATTCAGCTTCGGCAGTTGACTGTGCCACACTCTCCTGCTTCTTTGAACTCCAAGAAAACACACTTGAACCAAGAGAAAATGAGTAACCCGTAGTACTCTTCATATCATCCAAACATCCGGCCCAATCGCTATCGCAATAGCCTTGCAAATTAATTTGGGCACCTTTGACATACTTGATCCCAAAATTTGTTGTGCCTTTGATGTATCTAAGAACTCTCTTGGCTGCACCAATATGGATTTGACTTGGACTATTCATGAATCTTGACAACATACTAGAAGCAAACATAATGTCCGGTCTTGTCGCACAAAGATACAACAAACTTCCAACCATACTTCGATAGATAGAAGCATCAATCTTCTTTTCACCATCTTCTTTCTTCATTTTCTCATTCACCACCAATGGAATCAAAGTTGGGTTGCAATCACCCATTCCAAATTTTTTCAGAATATTATTTGCATACTTTATCTGACAAATAAACACCCCATCATTTTCTTGGTATATCTCCATACCCAAGAAATGATGTAGCAGCCCCATATCACTCATTTCATATCTCTTCATCATCTCAATTTTAAAATCATGTATCATCTTCTCATCATCACCACAAAACAACAAATCATCAACATATAAAGCAACAATGAGAGTAGATGTACCTTGAGTCTTCACGTACAAAGTAGACTCACTTTTGCTCCTTTCAAATCCATGCTCAATGAAATATGCATCGATTTGGCTGTACCAAGCTCTTGATGCTTGCTTCAATCCGTACAATGCTTTCTTCAACCGATAAACTTTATCTTCGGCACCTTCGATTACAAAACCTTGAGGTTGCTCCACATAAATTTCATTGGTCAATTCTCCATTCAAGAAGGCTGATTTGATGTCAAGTTGGTATAATAACCACCCCTTTTGAGCTGCAAGAGCAATGAGCATCCGGATTGTATCCAAACGTGAAACCGGCGAAAATGTTTCGTCGTAGTCAATTCCGGGCTGTTGTGTGTAGCCTTTTGCTACAAGTCTTGCCTTGTTTCTTTGAAATGATCCATCTTCATTTACTTTAACTTTGTAGACCCATTTCACTCCAATGATTTCTTTTTCTCGTGGGCGTTCGACCAACTCCCATGTCTTGTTCTTTTCGATCACATCAATTTCTTCTTGCATAGCTTTTCTCCAAGCTTCTTGCTCCATTGCTTCATCAAAATTTTCAGGTTCTATGAGGCAAACATTGCATCTCTCATAGACATCTTGCAAGCTTTTCATTCTAGGAGCAGGACTTGATGATAATGTGGACGAACTTGGATCTGAATTGGAGCTTGAATCATTTGGGGATGAAAAGTCAGTACCTTCATCACCATCTCCCTCATCTTCGACAGTTGAAACTTGCTTTGTTTCATCAATGATTGATCCATTCTTCTGCACTTCATTTACTTCCCAATTCCAACTTGCATTTTCGTCGAATATCACATCTCGACTTGTGATAACACTTCTTGTCTTCAAGTTGTAAAGTCTATAGCCTTTGGACATGTTGCTATAGCCAACAAGTATACATTTCACACTTGTTTCATCAAGCTTTTGCCTTTTTTATTTTGGAATTTGGGCATAGCAGACTGACCCAAAAACTCTCAAATGCTTCACTGATGGCTTTCTTCCACTCCATGCTTCAGTTGGAGTTCTATCCATCACAGCTTTTGTTGGACATCGATTCAGCAAGTATACTGCTTAATGAACGGCATCTGCCCAAAAACTTTTAAGCAATCACTTGGCATGTATCATTGATTTTGCCATCTCCATCACCGTCCTATTCTTGCGTTCGGATACACCATTTTGTTGTGGTGTGTATCCAACACTTAGTTGTCTTCCAATGCCTTCTTCCTCGCAATACTTGGTGAATTGATTTGAAGTGTACTCCTTTCCATTGTCACTTCTAAGCACTTTGATGGTACGACCACTTTGATTCTCCACAAGGAGCTTGAATTTCCGAAAGACTTCAAACACTTCGGATTTTTGCTTCAAGAAGTAAACCCACGTCATACGAGTAAAATCATCAATGAAGAGAATGCAGTACCTGTTTCCACCATTAGAATTTATCGACATTGGTCCGCACACATCGGTGTGTACAAGCTCTAGAGGTTCCTTTGCTCTCCAAGCAACTCCTTTTTGGGATTTTTCCAAGGGGAACCTTTATCATATTTTGGGGACATGGGCCATATTTTTGTTTGGGGGGTTTTTTGACTATTGGGTTAAGGGCCAAGTCTCAAAGCCATAACCATGATTCATCTATTACGAGCTTTATCCCATATTTTCAAAAATAAAATTAGAGGAAAACCCAATTCTTCTCCATTTAATTTGCACAATTTGTCCCCCTCTTTTTCTTGGGGTGAAAATGAATTTCCTTTAAATGGACGGTATCCATGTTCAATAAGTTGTCCAACACTAACAAATTCCCCCCTCAAGAAGCATCACTTATGCGCTTCATCCTTTCTTTGTCAATATTATCGCCCTTTTCCCTTGGGGTTTTGACAAGACACCATTTCCCTCTTAACCCAGAATTTACGAGTAAATGCTCACAAAGATGGACCTATCCATATGTGTTACAACCCCATCGTCTGTACAACAATTCATCTTTTTGTTTTTTGCTTTTGTGAAAATAAAATATATTCTTACTCCTTTTTTCCAAAAATTTGCATAATCAGCTGTTGTGGGTTGATTGGTTCTTAGCAATCCTTTGAAGATGACCAAACCGAATAACTTGTGCATTTCTGCTTGTCCTTGAACAACAATCCTTGACTTCATGGTTATCTTTCCACAAGATACACTTCTTCCCTTTTCAGCTTTTGAAAACTCTACCACCATGTTTGGGTTTTCCTACCTCTTCCACCACCATGCTCCACTACGTTCGCCACCACTAAACAAGATTCACCAACACTTTAACATTTAATGCGTTTTGATTAAAAGCACTCTCAATCGCTTTTCCATCGCCTTTAGCCTTTCTTTATATGATTTCAAAGAACCCATCAACTCATGAATGTCATTTGAGAAATGTCTTTAGTTTGCTCAATAACACAACTATAGCATTAAACCTTTTGGAAGACATATCAAAATCTTTTCTATCATTTCTCTCATCCAAACTCTTCACCATACCTCATTTGATTTTTGAGCTCAATAAAAATTGAATGAAACCGATTTAAGGTTTCATTGTCTTTCATTTTTGTATTCTCAAAAACTCTTTTGTAGTTTGGAGTTTAATGGGTCTAACCTTTTCATCTCCTCCAATTTTTTGAAGAATCTCCCATGCCTCCTTTGATTTTTTCACTCCCATGACTGAGGGAAAATCGAACCGATCGGCTTGTTGATCTTTGACAAAGCTGAACATCTCTTGCCTTCTTTTAACTCCTTTATTTGCGTAGATTCTCGTTGCTTCGTCGTCATAGCCTTCATCAACGAGCTCCCACAAGTCCAATGAGGCAAAAGTGTCCTTCATCTTCGCACCAAACTCAAAGTTCTCTCCGGCAAAGATTGGTAGAGAAACATGTTGTGAGTTCTCCATTTTGTATGAGATACTTACTAAACTTTACACAACTATTGTCTTCCTTTCACCTTCGAGGCTTTTTTTGTTGGAGAAATCCTAGTATTTCAACTAGCTCGATGCCAACGTGATCGTGCACTAGAATTTCTCTTTGTTTTTGATTGAGATAATGTTGTATAGTCTCGTTTTAGGAGTTGTTATGGAGGTGAGTTTTCAGGAGAAAATGTGATACTTAGATAGATGAAAATGATTCAACTTACAAAGACTCTCCATCTCTACTAATTAAAGATGGAATACGAGACACCCTTTTTTAGGAAATGAAAACACATGCTAGAGATTAATGACTAGTGTCATAATCAGCCAACCTACTAATGACACTCTAAACAAAAAACATAATTAAACTTTTTCGCTGCCCTTAACTACACTCTCCTTGATTCGAAATTGAAGACGACAAACAATGTAATATTGGCACCCCCTCGAAAACCACCGCTTAGAACACCAATGTGTGAAACATAAATGATTTTTATAGTAATCAGCATTCAAATAAGCTATGAAAGAATAGTTCCCCAAAAATCTGCCTCGGCACTCATCTGCACCACAGACGAACTGGTTTGCGAGAAATCCAGAACCTTAGAGACAGAAGATAATAACTTCCTCTCCCTGAGTTCCACCAGTAGCATATTGCAATATGTTCCCCAGAATCCTCTTCTCCTTTGTCAACAAGCTCGAACACCTGCCACATATAGTTGAAGCCCGAATATCACAGTCCCCAAACGGTCTACCTGAAGTCCCACAAGCATCACAGCTCTGCTGCTCATCAGTCCCCCACTTCACCGTGCAATTCAAGAGCTTAAACTCCCCATCCACACCCATCACTAAGTCAATAGGTGGCTGCTTATTCAAATGCCGTAATGGTAGTAATTTTTCTTGCTTTAGATGGTTCCTTTGCTCCGATCAGCATCTTCTAAGAGGAGAGCATGGAATTACCGTGTTGAAGTCTGCTTGAGGGTCTCACCGACGGAACCATCATCTGGCTCAAAAGCTCACAAAGGTCAAATATGAACTCCATTGCCATCACCCAATTGAGCAGTGGACAGCTCGATCAGCATCTATGTCACCGATAACGGGTTCGGTGCCGATAGTATCCACATTTGTGTTATATGTTTCCAAATTCGCATCAAACAAGACATCTTCGTCGATCACGAGAATCACATTGGCCACCTCTAGAAGCGTAGAATCCAAATGAATTGTTTTGTGTGTCTCATTGGGAACCTACGTGACATCATTGTAGGCGACAAAATCGTGGGAACACCACATTATAACATCTCGAATTTAGAACCCTAATTTTAGAGCCCTAAGGGTATTATTGATGAGTCGAAATGCATTTATTTCATGAGATGATATGGCCAAGTTGGAGTCTAGGGTTTGCGTTGGAAGTTTGAAAAGTCGAGAACTTGTTTATTTTATGGCATGTGATTTATTAAATTATGAGATTATGTGGTAAATTGATTGTCTAGTGTAGTGAGAATATTAGAGAAAATTTCCATAAATACTAGCCTCCAAATTCTTGAGATTTTCGAACCCCCTTGATTTTTAGAGGAGGAATTCTATTTTCCGGTTCGATTTAATTCTTGGGATATTTATCAATTAAATCGAAGACCTATTTATTCCTTATTTTTAAAAGGGGAAAATCTGAGCCCCTTGTTGCCTTGGTGATTTCGAAAATCACCTATTGTGGGAAGGAAAGAGTTATTTTATTTTAGTTAATCCCTTATTTGATTCCTTCCATACCTAGAATTTAAATAATACACCAAATCTTTCCATACCTCCCGCGAGATCTTGCCTTACCTTATTTTAGTTAATATTCAAAAATCCATACCTTATTTAAAAAAGGCTACTACACGCCTCTTTTGACTTAGGTAGAATCTTATTTTTTATTTTGCTCATTGATATTTTATTCTACTCCGTAAAATATACCAAAACTAAAAGTCTTGGGTATTTTAGAAGCACAATTTTGTATGGGATTTGCCCTAGGATCTATTTTTGTTAATGTTCTTCCCTACTCCTTTATTTATTTAATTGTGGAGAATAGAATCTTAAAATATTCTAAAGATCTTATTGGACTATAATAGAATAAAGCCCTAACCACTAGCCCCCATATTTACCCCACCTTTTGGCAGCCCCTCTCATCTTCCATTCTCCCTCAATTTTCTTCTACTATACTCCATTAATCCTTCATCCTTTGAAAGTGAAGTTTGATCTAAGAATTTTGAAGAAAAAGAGTCTATCCTCTTATTCTACAGTTCGTTTTCTCTCTCTTGAGTATTTCTATATTCATCTTCTTGATTCTACTCGATTCCTCTTCTTTCTAACGATTAATCGGTCTTCTTGAACCCTCATGCATCTTGGTTGAGTGAAATTGGGATAAAAGGGATGTGAGAGTATGTAATGTTCGTGTATGTGTGTGTGGCGTGTGTGTATGTGCGTGTGTGTGTGTGTGTAGTGTTTGTGTAGTGTGTGTTTGATGGCTAAATATTCTTGTGTGATATGATAAACATGATTTTGACTGATTAAGTAATGATAAGATAAATCTATGGGAAAAAGGAAAAAGTTTTGAGACATGCATGAGTAAGAGTAGTGTTGAACTTAATTTGTGATATGTTTTAATGTGATTAAAGGTGAAACTTTGGTTGCGACGGATACGAAACTGGCAGAAACTACTTGAAATCTAAAACGGTCGAGGTGGGCTTTACTCTTAAAACTCTCTTTATGCCATGCCTATCATTTATACGTGATGTGTGTGCGCGATGCCTGGTTGTGAGTTCGCTCCCGTTGGAACATGGTTATGGATATGATTATACGGTCGAGATGCAGTATGGGCCGCAAGCCCTACAGTGTGTACACAAGGATCGGGAGCCGTCCTTGCTAGTCGGAGGTCGGTCGTGGGGGCGAAAATGGCCACACTCGTCGCACCATGGAATGATTGTGATTGTTGGTTTTTGTTGAGGAAAAATGGGGAGTTATTTGACGAGTCTATGGAAAATATATTTTGTGATACTCGTGATATTCTCTTATAGCGCTTAAAACTCGAGTTCACTTGGTAAGGGTGAGTATAACTTATAAATGTTTTGGCAATGAGCTCTTGGTATTTCAAAATACTTTTCGGCCATATATGTGTTTTCATATGTGCGGGTTGAGCAATGTGACGGTGGCGGGTGTTAGGCCATGATAATTAATTAAGATGGTTGTTATGAACTTTAAGCGTGTAGTTGTGTCTTCATACATAGCTATTCTTTCTCTTGGTAAACACTACATTTGAATTTTGATACACTTTAGGATTTGTTTTGGATATTTGCGTCTTGCCTTCGGTTTTGAGGCCTTAGCCCTTTTCTTGTGACTTTTTTATCTTGGATATTTTGTCGTACTCTTGAGACTACGATCGTTATTTAAGATACCCCTTTCTCTTTCTTATTTAAACTTCTAAGTTAAGTTATTGCTTTAAATACTCTGATAGTTCTTTCAAATCTTTTGGTCAACACTCTTTAAATGAAACCCTAGCCTATGTTTACTTCTTTGAGTCCGTTTGGGTAGCGCCTGCATTTTGTACCCTAGGAGGGCGGGACTGTTACAAGTATGTTCGAGAAGAAGACCCCACTCCACATGCATCTACATCAACACTTTATTCTTCATTCTCTTGCTTCTTGCTCTTCATTTCGAATGTATCTCTTCTTTATATTTCCTAAACCAAAAACTCTGCCTTGATCTCTCTATCTTGCATATGTTAAAAAATGCATGTCAATTACTATTGTGTCGTGTCAACTCAATACAAAAGCCACTTAAAATAACTAATACAGCTTATGTCAACTATAATACGAGCTATATCAACTACACACACAACCTAATGTAATAATGTTAATAATCAACAATGCAAAATGTAAAACATACCATAAGAAAGGGAAGTGGTCCAGCAAATGCATTCTTCTCTGTGATTGACCAATTTTGTTTTGCAAATTTGAGAACGATATTACATACGAACACCAATTTACATTTCTCACGTTATCCGGATCATCAATTATCTCTCCAATCTTAGATTTTACCATTCCACATGTTGATTGCTCAATCAATGTTGATTCTAGCAATAACAAAAATATTGTCTTAAACTGTCTTCCTCCTTGAAGATCATTCGACATAACCTTTAAAACATCGTTATGGTGCACACTTTCTTTTTTCGTACCACATTTCTTTGCTATCTTCCTCATGAAAGCTGCATTACTTTTTACACTTATCTCTAGAATATGTAATGTCACCTCTTGAGAATCCATATACAAGCTCCACATCCTCTTCAGTGATATGAATTTTTTTTACCATTGTTAAGCTTTATCTTGCACTTATTCTCTTCAAAAAATTTTAATAATACTACTAATCTGCTAGGAATGTAATCAATCTTGAAATGTAGGACACTCTCGAAACCCAACTCCTTCACATAATTAATCTGGTTTTCTGGTTTAAAATCAAACATAATAAATCTATATCAATTATACAAAGTATCATGACAATAACAAGTTTACTCTGACATCAAGTGTGTGTATATTACTAAAGTTATTTCATTAGATATACCAAGCACAATTAACGAATTTCATGCATTAAGTATGCTCGTCATTAGCGTATTTTTCATATATAGTTAAAACAATTATATTATTACTATTATGTCAATAGTTAAAGTTAACATAACTGTTGATTATTTAATAAAGTTTATGGCTCTGTTTATATAAATATTACTATGTCAACTATTATTTAAACAAGCTTGGAATATGTCAATACCTATTGACACAGCTACTACAACCATACATATGTTTTTTACATACATCTAACTAGCCATTGAAACAAGCATACCTATGTCAATAGTTGTTGACATACTACTACTGACCATACATTTGTATTTTTCTACAACTCTAACAAGCATACAATATGTCAATATTATTATGTAAATACCTATTCAAACAAGCATACACTACTGCATTACATCGAGTATATTATTATAGCTATGTCAACTGACTAGTATATAAAATGTCAATAATCTTAAAAATTTAAACAAATCCTTAACTCGGAAGGTGAAGCTTCTTCCTTCCTTTTTATTTGCATTTTTCGATTGCCATCTTTTAGATTCTACAATCGTAAATCGATAAAAAATTTAAAGTATCGAATTCATAAAAAACGAAATCGAGATGTTTATTAAAACACCAAAATCAAAGCAATATACTTAAAATTTGAATCAATTTCTTAACCGAAGAAGTGGCTTCATGCATTGCCGATTTTGATGCTGTTCCTCGCTTCAATTGATTTTTCAACCGATTCATTCCGATTTTCCTCTTCATTCGTCATTTAGATCAGCGAGATTTTGAATATCGCGAGATTTTGCAGATTTTGAAGAGATTCGAGTTCTATGAATTTGATGAAGATGAGCGAGATTTGAGATTTTTGAAGAGAGATTTTGAGAAACTTTTAGAACGATTTGAAATCAGTTTTGAGTTTTACGATTTTTTTTATTAATGAAATCATGATTTTACCCCTTGTTAATATAATGTTGTATTTGTTGACATTTTGTTTAGTTTGTGGATTAGTAGCCTATATTACATCTCATTTCTCAATTTAGCTAAATAATCTCAAGGTATATATATACTCGAGAGTTTCTTTGTAGTCGGTTTCACCCCAATTATATGCACATAAAATAATTATTAGAATTGAGAATATATATAACATAGACAAGTGTTTCAACTAGTAACTAGGCCACGTATTTAATTTTGATGACTAACCCTCTTACTTTATTTTATTTTGTTACTTTTTAGTAGGTGTAATAAACATATACTCCATATATAGTAAAAACCCATTTAGAACATATGCATATTAAACTTGTACGTGCCATATAGTTTTCCATGCACATACAAGATTCATAATTACCATACCTTTTCATGCACACACATACATATTTAATTTTAACATTTAACATTTAGGACCATAAATTTTACATATAATGTATATTTATAATTATTAATAATTTTTTTAAGAATTAAAAATATATGTAAAA
>NC_062966.1:38592227-38623373 GCF_023119035.1 Salvia hispanica | reverse complement strand
CTAAATATAGTAAAAATAAAATGTACAATATTTATTGGCGGATGGACGAAAATGGAAAAATGAGACATTTAATGGCGTACGGATGAAGTATAAAAATTTATGGTTTAGAGTATTAAAAAAATCAAGTAAAAGAGGATGTAATTAAGTAGAAAAATATAAGTTAGAAAAACTCCGGTATATTTTGCAACTTTCAAGTGCATACTAGTAGCAGTTGACAATGGTGCTCTTCTCCATAATTTATTTTAATTATTTTCTTAAGTGGGAACAGGGTCCTATTCTAATGCTTATAGTACCCTAATCTAAAATCAAGACTAAATCTCCATTCTTGGATTCTAAAATGAGTGGATGAGATTAAAGCTCACAAATCTCAATAAATAGTAGACAAAATATCAACAAAGGGGTAATATCGTCATTATGTTATCATATGATAATTTTCGTGAATGTTTTTTTATATCAACATTGTGTATTACAAATATCAACAATATGACATTAGAATATCAACGCAAGGACAAGAAAATATCAACACATTTTTATTGAGATTGGACATGCATAATATTGAGATTTTGCCTACAATATATTGAGATTTTTTGTTGCATTTGTTGATAAAAGTTGCTTATCAACATGTACGAAAATTGAAATATAATTTATCAAATTTAATCACCCGAACATCGTCGGAACATATGCAATTGAGATCTCGTTGGAATCCTTATTAAATTATCTTTAATTTGATATATTTTTGTGAAAAAATAATTTAAATTGAAAGAGTTACGTAAATTTAAAGATTTGAGATGATTTTGAGGAGAGAGAAAGTAGTTAGTTATAATTACTACGTATAGGATTTGACATTAATACCCTTTAATTTAATGAATAATTATTTAAATTTAAAATATATTACATTTGACATTATATTAACCACAAGATCTTCTAATCTAATGGTTAAAAATTCTAATCTAATGATTAAAAATTGGTCTCAATTTTGGATTGATAATTAGTTAGCAATTAATCACATCCCAGTGGCAACATTATTAATACAGACGAGTCAAAGTTCAATTTCAGAAAGGTTTTTTACTGTAGATATTTATTTTAATGTCACTGCAAACGGGCATTTATATAATTTTATAAAATCAGACGTCGAATTTACATTTAATAATTGTTTATATAATACTAGTAATTAATTTTCAAGCCTTGTGTTCAAAAAACCCGGTTGTCTCTTTTATTTTATTTTTAATTGTATACTTTATTACATATTATATGCTGTAAATCATTGTGACATGCACATGAACCACCAAACAAAATATCATAATTATCATTAATGACAATAACACAATAAATATCTTGAATTAAACTACGTGTTTTCATAGGTGGTAATCCTTATATTATGCTTTTTGAATAGTCAATTCTTTGAATTTACTAATTGTTTTCAAGTTGTGTACACACAAAAGTTGGAATACAAAGAATTTTCATCCCCCCTGTCTCGATTTTTCTAGCTTCACAAAACCTTTGACAATTCAAAGATAAAATCATTATGAAAAGCGAAAAAATAATTCCCATGGATTAGGTAGGAGTAATTAACATTCATTAGGCTTAAAATTTCCCAAATTTTTAGAATAAAAACAATAACATTAGTAATGTTGGTATTTTGACAGAATATAACAATTGTATAATCGAGGTAAACAAAAACGTAAAGCAGACACAGATTTACGTGGTTCACCAACGTTGTTGACTACGTCCACGTGTAGGAAAGGAGAACGGATTGTATTCAGAGTGTTTTTCAGATTACAGGATTATGTGCCTCGTTTGGCTAGCGGCAAACAACAGATTCAAGGCATACTAACCGTTAAAGCGGTGCTAATAAATAGTGCTTATATAAGAATTGTAACATTAATATTAGAAAATTTTGAGCCTATGATCTGTGATAAAAAGTTCAGTTTCAGTGCTACTATTTCTTGTTTTGAAAGATTAGTTATTTTAGACAATGCATTAACATATTGTTGTATCGGTGTAGCATGATAGTAATTTTTTATTTTTTTTTTGACATCAACAACATGGACAAGAAGTTAGAAATTACACATTTTAAAACGTGGGTAATATATGTTTAAATGAGAAAATATGTAGATCGGATCACTAGGGGTGGCAAATCGTGCGTGTCAGGTCGTTATCGTGTCAACACGATAACGACACGAACACGATAACAACAAACACGAACACGACCGTTAAGAAAACCTCAAACACGAACACGACTCGCTACCCTCAGACACGAACACGACACGAACCCATTAACGACACGAACCGTTTCGGGCCAACACGACACGAACCCATTAATGACACGAAAATAAGTATTGAAAAATGAAAATAATAAGAATAATAATATTAAAATATTATGTGTTAATAAGAATAATAATATTAAAATATTATGTGTTAACGGATAACACGAACACGACACGAACATGCATTGTTAACGGATAACACGAACCCGACACGAACACGACACGAAATTTTTGTGTCCTTATAATGGGTCGACCCGATAAGGACACGAACACGATAAGCTCTGATCCAAACCCATTATTTTCGTGCCGGTTCGTGTCGTGTCAAAAATTGTCAGCCCTACGGATCACTATGTATTCTGACTAATGAATTAATTTATTATAGTATGTATATGTTTATGTAATAAATTACTTCACATAACCCTAGAATCATCAATGCAAAGATGCTAGATTACGAAATGAAATTGTTTTTTCAGTACTCCGTACATCTTATATACACATAAAAAATCGTAAAGCTGATCCAACCTCCACTAATTAGGTAAAATACTATTTAACAAACAAATTAATTAGTCAAACATGTATCAAATATAAAATTTTATAATAAAGTAGGAAGGATATCAGTACAGTAAAGTACTAGTTCTAGCTAGAGATAGGAATTAACTAGAGTGGATAATAGAATTTCAAGAACATTTGAGTTTGCACAATTATTTGTTATTGGATATTTATGTAGCCAAGAATGGCTGTCCAATTCACAAAAGGTCACAATCCTCACTTTAAAGAATATCACACGGTTCAAATTGTGTGGAATTCTTTTTGGGTCTTCCATGCCCACAAAAATATGACAACACTATGATTGACCATAAAAATATATTTTTATTAAATTTTATAAAAAAAATTATTATTAATGGTATTCATACTCACTCAAATCTCTATAATTATACTATTTTTCTACTTACTCTTAAGAAGTAATTTGACGTCAATGTGAATTTAGGTTAATTAATTAGTAAATATTTTATTGAGCCACGAAGAAATTAATCGACTTTTTATTTGAATCGAGATTATAACGAGCAGTATTATAGATTAATAGAATCACCCGTAATTTTATTTAGTCGATTTGTTGACGAATTATAGGGTTTCTTTAATTTATGTTTGTAGATAAATATAATTTGGTCACGTTTATGTAAATTCGTATATATATTCACTCTACTAAGTTCCATGTGGAAGTATTAAATTATCCAAATTAAATATAATGAAGAGATAATGATTTGATGGCTAGGCTTTGTTACATAGTGGAGTGGCTTTATTCATTGGAGTATAAATATAGTACCAACATTTGACATATGTATTTGTGTATATGCGTGCTTAACACATAAAACTATGTTCAATGTTATTCGCAATTAATGTAGGATATTAATCACTACCTAATTATTTTTTCTTTATTTTGAGGCTGCAAACTCACAACACTAAAAAGGTGCAATATTTTATTTGTTACTATTATATTTAGGTCAAATTATTTTCGTTATAACGCCACTGGTTAGTTACACTAAAATAAAAAAATTTAACTTCTATTAAACATTTTTTTATTAATAAATGAAAATAGATTTACATATTACCTAACAGTGGATTCAATAGATTTTGGTATTAAGAATTAACAACTTACCACTATGCCAACATATGCACACAATCAAATGCCAAATTTATCGATCAATGATACATTCAAATAAGACTAGGGGAAAACCGATCTCGCGTGTTGGCTCATGGACAGGGGCGGACTCACATGGTCAGGGGTAGGGCTTAAGCCCTTACCCAATTACTTTTTTTTAATTATTTTTTACTTCTAAATTTTAATAATTTTGGAAATCCATGTTAAGCCATTACCAAGCCCACTAGTACTAATAACAAATTCCTACTTGCAGCTCTTACTATCAACTTTTTCTGCGTCCACCCTTGCATGGAAGCCAAAAACTCCATTAAATTTTGCATTTAGAACCACAACTTACTTCACATCGTACACCTAAATCCTTCAGAGCTGGTTCTTCGTTCATTTTCAATTGCCTGCAGCAAATATCACACCTCATTTTCCTTCCATAACGAGGTCCACCATTATCAGCTACCACCATTAGACCACTCTTTTGCCTTTTGTGAACACTCTTAGACCACCATTATCAGCGACCAGGTCCATTGCCAGTAATTACAAATTTAAAAAAAAAAAACAAAAATTCAATCCTGGTCTCTCTCTCAAACCAACGGTCGACTGGTTGGCCATATGAGACCATAGGTCTCCTTCCATATTTATTTTGTCAACCAATGAGATTATGTCATTTGGCGTAATCTCATTAGTTTATAAATATATTATTTAAAGTTTAATTATCTTATATATATTATATTAATAAATTATAAAAATTATATTAAAATTTATAATTATTCATCGTCTATTGAACGAGACCACATTTACTATAGTTTTGTAAAAAAAAATCTCTTTTTTCTCTACAGCAAAATATATTCTCTAATTTTCAAAATTTATAGTCAACCCAAATTATTAATTTCATTTTTTGTTTATTTTTATAATTTTTAGTTTATCATTTATTGTGCGTTTTTATAAATTTTTCAATAATACAATATTTTAATTAACAAAATTATTATTAAAAAAGTATAAAATAGGTGTGGTCGGGTGGTCATTGATAAACCATTAAAAACATTAATGATTGGTTTAGATAATATCGATGACGCGGTCGCCATTTAATCCAACACCCGAGGACAAAACGGTCCAACCACTCAACAAAAAACTCACTTAACTCACTTCCAAGTTCCACCACCACGTTTGATAATAAGACGAAAATTCTTTGAAATTTCAACACTACTAAAATATAAAAACGAATAAAATGATTTTTTCTCTCTTTTCTGCATGTGGTCATATATTAGAAAATTAAAAAACGTGTGGACGGTGAGATCATTCTGATTTTCCACTTTCAACATCAATTCCACCATCTCCATAACTGTATAAATCTACACACAGAGCTTAACAAAACACCATTAATTCCGCTAATTAAACCTCCAATTCTCCTCCTCCGACAAAAGGGTCATCAATTCTACTCCAAAGATCCAACCTTTCCAACATTTCCAACCAGATTGAGCCATGGCGCTAGCTCGAGAGCTAATGGGCTCGTCTCTAATGGAGAAATCGCCGTTTCTCGCTTCAGCTTCTTCAACGAGGCTGCTTCTGAGCCAGAAACGGAGCCGGTCCTTTCTGCCCTTGGAGGGGAGGAAGGTACAAGTGGCGATACGGAAGAGTACAACAACCCCTGTTGCGGCGATCAGCGAGGATCTGGATTTGGTGAAAGTGGTGCCGGAAAAGGCCGTGAAGTTCAAAGTCAGGGCGGTTTTGACTGTTAGGAACAAGAATAAGGAGGATTTTAAGGAGACTTTGGTCAAACATTTGGATGCTTTCACTGACAGGATTGGGAGAAATGTTGTTTTGGAGCTCATCAGCACTGATTTTGATCCAAGTAAGTTACTGATTTTTTACCCCCACATTTTGTTTGATGAAATGCCTCAATTGGTACTTGCTTGAAAATTAACTAATTTTAGTATTTTTCCTTTTGTGATGTTTGTTAGAAACAAAATCTCCAAAGAAGAGCAGAGAAGCTGTGTTGAAGGACTGGTCAAAGAAGTCAAACCTCAAAACTGAGAAAGTGAATTACACAGCAGAGTTTGAGGTGGATTCAAATTTTGGGATTCCTGGTGCAATTACAGTTGCCAATAAGCACCAAAAGGAGTTCTTTTTGGAGAGTATTATGGTTGAAGGATTTGCATGTGGCCCTGTTAATTTCCCCTGCAATTCTTGGGTTCAGCCCAAGAAAGATCGTTCTGGGAAAAGAATTTTCTTCACTAATAAGGTAGAAATAGCTTCTTCATTTTAGTTGTCCTGATTTTGTGGTTTTTTTCTGCTGGATTCTGTTTTTAGAAGTTAAAATTGGTTATATAATGGTTGAAAGAAGTTTCTAGCATTTGATCTCCTGGATTTTATGCCCTTTTTTGTAGTTTTTGAATAAAATGAATTGTTTTGATTTCAACAGCAAATCCAAATCTTGATTTTGAGGAGATTCATGGTTTTTTTGTTCTGATTATATAGGATTTCATGTCTTGTATTTTAAGCCCTTTCTGAAATCAAATGAGTTGTTTTGACTTCCAACAGCAAATCCAAATATTGATTTTGAGGAGATTCAAGATTTTTGCTTTTTTTTATTATCTAGTAATTGATGTCTTGTATTTTAAGCCATTTTTCTGCATAGTTTTAAATAAAATGAGTTGTTTTGATTTCAACAGCCATATTTGCCACATGAAACACCAGAGGGATTAAAGGCTCTAAGAGAGAAGGAGCTGAGAGAATTGAGAGGTGATGGACAAGGTGAAAGAAAACTGTCTGATAGAGTGTATGACTTTGATGTGTACAATGATCTCGGCAATCCCGACAAGGGGATTGATTTCGCTCGACCGATTCTTGGCGGAGAGAAGATCCCGTATCCTAGGCGTTGCCGAACAGGGCGCCCTCCCACGGATACTGGTCAGTGATCATCTTTCCCTCCTTGATCAATCTCAGCGATATGTTTTCACTATATGCTCGTTTTCTGATTCATGTATGTCAATAAAACAGATATGAACTCTGAGAGCAGAGTAGAGAAGCCACTGCCTACGTATGTGCCTAGAGACGAGCAATTTGAGGAGTCGAAGATGCATGCCTTTACAACCGGGAGGCTGAAGGCTGTCCTTCATAACCTCATACCATCATTGATGGCTAGCATCTCCGCGAATAACAAGGATTTTAAGGGGTTCTCGGACATCGACAGCTTGTACAGCGAAGGCCTTCTCCTCAAACTCGGTCTACACGATGAGATCATGAACAAGATCCCACTGCCTAAAGCTGTTAGCACGATTCAAGAAGGTGGTCTGCTCAAATATAACCTTCCAAAGATTGTATCAAGTGAGTAGCTTTGCTTTCATTTCTTGATTTGACGTGTTTCGTTTTCGTAGTACACATGATAGCAATAACACTGTTTGGTGGAGAACACGCGGCTAGAATTATGAATTGGTGATATAGACATAAAGAAAATTATGTTGCTTGGCTCGTATAAGCAATCGCTTTCCACTAGTGGAGGTCCCCGTAGTGGTCCTCTAGGCTAATGCCGACATTCGTTTGGATCGATTATAACCTAATTTGTAGCTCTTGAGATGTCAAAAAGTGCTAATGTGAACTGTGCCTGTAACTTTCAGAGGACAAATATGCATGGTTGAGAGATGACGAGTTTGCCCGTCAAGCCATAGCCGGGGTGAACCCTGTTACCATCGAGAGGCTTCAGTCCTATCCCCCAGTGAGTAAGCTCGACCCGGAAATCTATGGACCTCAAGAATCAGCTCTCAAAGAAGAACACATTGCTGGACAGTTGAATGGCATGACCATACAAGAGGTAATTTCTCGGCTACTCTGTGAAAATACGAAAATCATGTTCATGTACTCGACGTGCCTTTCGTCGTTGATTTGTTGTTTACTGGTTTTTTAATGCAACGGCTTTGACAGGCTTTGGATGCTAGCAAGCTCTTTATCATTGATTACCACGACATATACTTGCCATTCATCGACAAAATCAATGCCCTTGATGGCCGCAAAACATATGCAACGCGGACTGTTTTCTTCTTGACAGATGCTGGAACCCTCAAGCCCATAGCTATAGAGCTCAGCCTCGAACCAAGCTCCCTGAGGCCAAAGCGTGTTGTCACGCCGCCAGTGGACGCCACCAGTTATTGGATGTGGCAGCTGGCGAAATCCCATGTTTGCTCTAATGATGCCGGGGTTCATCAGCTTGTCAACCATTGGTACGTATTATGCGCTTCACGCTAAAAATATTCTGCTATTTAACGTAGCTCGATCTTGATGTGTTGTTTCTGATGACTTATTGTTTGGTTATAGGCTACGAACGCACGCAGCGTTGGAGCCATTCATCTTGGCAGCTCATAGGCAGATGAGCGCAATGCACCCGATTTTCAAGCTCTTGGATCCTCACATGAGGTATACGTTGGAGATCAACGGGCTGGCTCGTCAGAGCTTGCTCAGCATGGACGGTGTGATCGAGTCTTGCTTCACCCCCGGCCGTTACTGTATGGAAATTAGTGCGGCTGCCTACTCGAGCGTCTGGCGCTTCGATCAAGAAAGCCTCCCTGCAGATCTCATCAGAAGGTATAACTATTGCCAGATACTATCAATTTGAATTTCTAAACCAAGTGTTATATCAAAATCAAATCTTGAAGTCTAATGTATTTTGCTTCTTACAATTAAATTGCAGAGGAATGGCCGTGCCGGACCCCACGCAGCCGCACGGGCTTAAACTGGTCATCGAAGACTATCCATATGCGTCGGATGGGCTGATGATATGGGCCGCTATCGAGAATTGGGTCCGAAATTACGTGAATCATTATTACCCGGACTCAGCCCAAGTCTGCAACGACAAGGAGCTGCAGGCTTGGTACGCCGAGTCCATCAATGTGGGCCATGCCGATCTGCGTCACGAGGACTGGTGGCCCACATTAGCCAATCCCGAGGACTTGATTTCGATTCTCACGACCTTAATATGGCTCGCGTCAGCCCAACATGCGGCCCTAAACTTCGGCCAATACCCTTACGGCGGGTACGTCCCGAACCGGCCGCCGCTCATGCGTCGGCTCATCCCCGAGGAGAACGACCCGGAGTACGCGGTTTTCCTCTCGGACCCGCAAAAGTACTTCTTTTGCGCGCTCCCTAGCTTGCTACAAGCTACAAAGTTCATGGCGGTGGTCGACACTCTGTCGACTCACTCGCCCGATGAGGAGTACCTCGGCGAGAGGCAGCACCAGTCCATCTGGTCATGTGATGCCGAGGTTATCGAGGCCTTCTATGAGTTCTCGGCCGAGATAGGGCGGATTGAGAAGGAAATCAAGAAGCGGAATTCGAACCCCGGTCTCCGGAACCGGTGCGGCGCCGGAGTCTTGCCGTATGAGCTACTTGTGCCAAGTTCGGAACCGGGTGTGACATGTAGAGGTGTACCTAATAGTGTGTCCATTTAAGTTGACAATAATACTTAAATTAGGTTTATATGTATGTATGTATGTATGTATGCCTAATATAATGTTGTAATGATCATTAGTTCAAATTAGGTTTAAATGTGTAATTTATCAAAATGAGGCTTTTTTTTAAGAAAAAAGTGTTAAGTGTGTAATAAATAAATGTTTTAGTGGATGTTGGGATCCACTTTTAACACCTTTTTATTAGTTAGAGTGGATGTTGGGATCCACTTTTAACCTTTGTAGGCATTTTTTATTAATTTATCTCAACGAGACTCCTAAAGCGGGACACCCAAAATTGATCAACCGGAACTCCTAAAGCGGGACGAATGGAGTACTTTTCTTTATCTTTTTGTTGATTTTAGTAGTAATATGGAAAATTAAAATGATTAGGGAATTGCATATCATAAATCTAAATCAAATCTATACTATTCACATGTTAAATTAACTTTTCGAACTATATACATCCATATGCCATAAATTAGGGCAAACAGCGAATCCATCAACTTAACAAATTAGGTAAAAACATCCTCAGGCCATACATTAGTCTAGACCACAAAATTAGGAGTAGTACAAGTGTACAACAATTGAAAGTGAAAGAAAATGGAAAAAAACAATTCAAAATTTTTAAAAAATTGAGTTCCAATGATGAAATGTATATTAAAAATGCATTATTATTTTGAATTGTTTATGTATTGATTATTTCTGTTATTCAAATTTTCTCACTCTACTTTTTATGAATAAAAAAAATGTGTAATGTTCATTTGAAATTACGTGAATCCGTGGCAAGATGTCATCTATGTGATGTCATTAATCCAAGGAACTTTATACTTTATGGTGTTTCACATTACACTTTCTTCAAAAGGTGCAATAATTTTATTTAACTGATTTTAATTTAAATAATACCTCAACCTCATTTTAAATAAAGTATTTAATTTGTTAATTTGAAATGATTTTATGCAATGTTATTTTATGAGTTATATGGAAAAAGAATAAAATGAGTGAAAGAATAAATTAGAGAGAATTAAAATGGAGTGAGTAATAATTTAATTATTGTAATTCTCTTTATTCAACTATTATTAATGAGATTTTATTGCAAACTTCTTTTATTACACATATATCTGTATAGTCTCAGTTTTCACGTGTGTTGGAAATATAAATAATGTCATATGACAATATTACTCAACCGATTTTAACTTTAAACTATATTTAAGTCATTTTAACTTAACCATGAATGTTATTTTAAATTCTTTTAGTAATGTGAGTTGGTCAATTTGTTCATGAACTCTTGTGTGAGTTCCTAAGATTAAATAATTCTAACAACTTCTTAAAGCAGTGGAGACAGATTAACAAATTTATAAATTAAGAAAAAACAAAGGTCATATCTCAAAGTTTTCCCAGCTATGGTCCCATTGTTTATAACAATTTAGAATTATCAACCAATATCTTTTGTCAATATGAATGCATCGTTTCGATCAATATAATATCTTCCAACAGTAATTATTTTTACACGAACTAATAGAAAATTCAAGAATACCGTTGTTTTTTTTATATCTATTTTTTATAAATTTTTATTTTTTAGAAATATAGGTGGTGATTTTCAGTCTAAGTTTTCCTTCTGAATTTATTAACTAAATACCTAGCTAAATGATGTACAGTATTTCTGTAGGAGTACCTAATAGTAAAAAAAATTGGATGAAATAGAAGATTACTAGTACTATTCTTAATTAATAAACCTGTAGTGTTATATTCGATAAAATAATTTTTTAAAATATCAAATTTTAAACATTTCTAAATAAAAAATAATACTCCATATTTTTATCATTGTATGAATTTTTTTTCGAACTTTTATAATGAAATCTCCATGAAAGTGCCAAGAAAAGAATAGGAGAATTTTTTTTTCATAAAGGCCAGTCAAAGAGTCGTTGAGCCTTCACAACTTTCTTTATGTTGACTAAAAAGTTGGATATTATTGCTTATGAAAATCATTATTCACGAAATTTTGAAGATTATTCTTGGTGGCTTCCTAGTGGAGTTTTACTATTTCAATTAACAATTCAACCTTTAATCACAAACCATTTTAGTGCAATTAGTATTCTTAATTAACAAGTGATCACTCCATACTTTCCTCACGGCCATCACATCCAATTAATCAAAGTAGACTTGAGTATTTGATGGATAAAAATATGATCTAGCTAGATACTAGTATATGAGATCCTATCAATTTTGATCACTCTTTATTGAAGTTATTTACACACTCTAGATCTATATATGCAAACCCCCGAAGCTTCTCAACATGTTACATGCTCTTTCATTAACCAAATCAATTTTTGTTTTTAGCACAACGAGTCTCACGAAAATACTTTCTCTCCAAACTTTCAAAGAAAATACCCCCCTAATTTTCTTGCAACATCCATCCATAACCACTATTCCAAGTCAACTAACCAAGCCCCAATTTAATTAAACACAACACCACCTAAACCAAACACCTATAAATAAAACCCCCACACTCCACACCCTCTCACCCAAACCAACTTTCTCTCTCCTCCTAAAAAATCCCACACAATGGAAATGGAAATCAGAATCCACATCCTTCCAATTTTAATAGTCCTAACTCTCACCATACTCACACTCCACATCCTAAAAAAAACCCTCCAAACCAAGAAAAAACTAAACCCCCCGCCCGGCCCGAAACCATGGCCCGTCATAGGCAATCTCAACTTAATCGGGCCTCTCCCTCACATCTCCCTCCACTCCCTCTCCCAAAAATACGGCCCGATCATGCTCCTCAAATTCGGCTCGGCCCCAGTCGTCGTCGGCTCCTCGGTCGAGGCCGCGAAGATCTTCCTCAAGACAATGGACCTCACCTTCGCCTCCCGGCCCAAAACCTCGGCCGGGAAGTACACCACCTACAACTACTCCGACATCACGTGGTCCCCCTACGGCCCGTACTGGCGCCAGGCCCGAAAAATGTGCCTCATGGAGCTCTTCTCCGTGCGAAGGCTCGAGTCGTACGAGTACATCCGGGCCGAGGAGATGGGCTCGCTCCTCCGAGAGATTTTCGGGCTTTCGGGCCGGGCTTTTTTGCTCAAGGATTTCTTGTCGACGGTGAGCTTGAACGTGATAAGCCGGATGGTTTTGGGGCGGCGGTATCTTGACGGCGGCGAGAACGCCGTGGTTTCGCCGGAGGAGTTTAAGAAGATGTTGGATGAGTTGTTCTTGTTGAATGGTGTGTTGAATATTGGGGATTTGATTCCGTGGATCAATTTCTTGGATTTGCAAGGGTATGTGAAGAGGATGAAGGTGGTGAGTAAGAAGTTTGACCGGTTCTTGGAGCACGTGCTCGACGAGCACGAGGCGAGGAGGCGGGAGACGGCCGGGTTTTATAATATTGTTTCAGGATTTGTTAGCTGGTGGGACCGAGAGTTCGGCTGTGACAGTGGAGTGGGCGATCTCAGAATTGTTGAGAAAACCTGAGATTTTTAAGAAGGCGACAGAGGAGCTTGATCAATTTATCGGTAAAAATAGGTGGGTGAAGGAGAATGATATACCTAGTCTCCCTTATGTGGAGGCAATTGTCAAGGAAACCATGAGGTTACATCCCGTGGCACCAATGTTAGTGCCTCGTCTTGCAAGAGATGATTGTAAGGTAATAATATCAAATGTACCGTTAATATTTAGTTATAATGCTCATGGTAGGTGTTTTTATTATTATTACATAATAAAGTCAATGTTTTTATTAGTAAAACGACATGTATATTTAAAGGTGGGTGAATATGACATCAAGAAGGGGACACAAGTGCTTGTGAATACATGGACTATTCACAGAGATCAATCTATATGGGAAAGCCCTAATGAATTTAATCCAGATAGATTCATAGGAAAGAATATTGAAGTGAAGGAACAAAATTTTGAGCTCTTGCCGATGGGATCGGGCCAAAGAATGTGCTCGGGCTACGCATTGGGTCTAAAGGTGATCCAATCAAGCTTAGCGAACCTACTACACGGGTTCAATTGGAGTTTGCCGGATAAAATGATGCCCAAAGATCTAAATATGGAGGAGATTTTCGGGCTTCCGACTCCAAGAAAATTTCCTCTTCTTGTTGTGGCTGAGCCTAGACTTCCACTTGACCTCTACTACAAGTTTATTTGATTTTATGAATAAGTTTTACTAGCTTTATGTCAATGTAATGGTGTTTTTAATTATATATGTGCTTTTCAATAAAATGGTGTAGTTAATATTGATGATGACATTTTATGTATGGAGTAGAAAATTAAATCAGATGATCGACCAATAATGGATAATTTATTTGTTAAAATAAGTTCAAATCCAAAATCTCCATAAACCTCAATTCTCTCTTTCACATTAGAAATGGAACAACATCAAATCCTACCAATTTCCATATTGATCACACTCACCTTACTTACACTACACATCCTAAAAAAATTCTTCCCAAAAATAAAACTAAACCTCCCTCCCGGCCCGAAACCATGGCCCGTGATAGGCAACCTCAATCTCATCGGCCCGCTCCCCCACCGCTCCATCCACGACCTCTCCCTCCAACACGGCCCGATAATGCACCTCAAGCTCGGCTCGACTCCGGTCGTCGTCGCCTCCTCGGTCGCGGCCGCGAAGCTCTTCCTCAAGACAATGGACCTCACCTTCGCCTCCCGGCCCAAAACCTCGGCCGGGAAATACACCACCTACAAATACTCCGACATCACGTGGGCCCCCTACGGCCCGTACTGGCGCCAGGCCCGAAAAATGTGCGCCATGGAGCTCTTCAGCCCGCGCCGGCTCGAGTCGTACGAGTACATTCGGGCCGAGGAGACGGGCTCGCTTCTTAAAGAAGTTTTCGGGATTTCGGGCCGGGCCTTTTTGCTCAAGGATTGCTTGTCGACGGTGAGCTTGAACGTGATAAGTAGGATGGTTTTGGGGCGGCGGTACTTGGACGGCGGCGAGAACGCCGTGGTTTCGCCGGAGGAGTTTAAGAAGATGTTGGATGAGTTGTTCTTGTTGAATGGGGTGTTGAATATTGGGGATTTGATTCCTGGATTTTCAAGGGTATGTGAAGAGGATGAAGGTGGTGAGCAAGAAATGCGACAGGTTCTTGGAGCACGTGCTCAACGAGCACGAGATGATGTGTAAATAAACATATTGACATATTTATATTTGAAGGTGGATGGGTATGATATCAAGAAGGGAACCCATGTGTTTGTGAATACATGGACAATTCAAAGGGATCCATCAATATGGGAAAATCCCAATGTATTCAATCCGGATAGATTCATTGGGAAGAATATTGATGTCAAGGGACAAGATTTCGAGTTCTTGCCGTTTGGGTCGGGCCGAAGAATGTGCCCAGGCTATGCGTTGGGCATGAAGGTAATCCAATTGAGCCTTGCAAACTTATTGCATGGATTCAATTGGAAATTGTCAGACAACGTGAAGCCTGCAGATCTTAACATGGAAGAGATTTTTGGGCTTTCAACTCCGAAAAAAAATTCCACTTGTTGTTTTAGCTGATCCTAGGCTCCCGCTTAACCTCTATAATTCCATGTGAGTGCTTTGTTTTGGTATAAAAAAGAAAATAAATAAATTATTAAATGCAAGGTCTAACTATCAAAATAATAAAAATAAAAAAAGACATTTAATCTGTAACGTTCTAAATTAAAAAAAATGAACACACAATAGGGAATAAATAAAGGAAGTATTAGTCATGTATAGGTCAATGCAGTAATATATGCATATCACGTACACTATAGTGGGACAACCATGACTTCGATTTGCGTGACGCATCAACTTAGTCTTTGTGATATGGCCAAAAGAAATTATTGGGTGCATAATTTTACAATAATCAACAATCAATAGATACCTTAGTTTTATAATTTACACAGTAATATTTTTGTGATGACTAATATCATGAGACTATCCATCTTGGATTAAGTTGATGGATTATTTTAGTTGGAGGAGGAAGACTATAACTAATTATCATGAGATTATCTATCTAGGATTAAGTTTATGAGATCAATCTTAAGAACCAAACATGATACATATTTAATCATAAGTATATTAAAACGTTGAAGAGAATACTCCCTCCGTCCCCCATTAAGAGTTACATTTTTCCATTTCGGTCCGTCCCCAATTAAGAGTCACACTTCATTTTTACCATAAATAGTAAGTAGGTCCCACATTCCACTAACTCATCCCACTCACATTTTATTATAAAACCAATATAAAAAAATGGATCCTACGTTCTACTAACTTTTTCAACCAACTTTTCTTTACATTTCTTAAAACTCGTGTCCGGTCAAAGAGTGACTCCTAATAGGGGACGGAGGGAGTAACATACTAATATTTTTTTTGTCACGTACTAATTTGGTTAACGAATAAAATAAACCACTTGTTTAATCTAAAATTTAACATGTTATGTCAGTGGAAAGTTGGTGCATAAATACTTTTTTTAATCCTTAAAAAGTAGTACTTCCTTCGGTCTAAGAAAGATGACATTTTCTTGGGCGGCACTGATTTTATGCAGTTTTGTTTGATATGTAAGGTAAAGAGAATAAAGTAAGAAAGATAGAATAAAGTAGAAAGAAATGAGTTTTTAATTTTAATAACGAATCATCTTGAATGAAATAAACTAAAAAGGAGAGTAGGTCATATTCGATAGAACGGAGAAACTATAAGGCATATAAGAGCATTTCCAGTGGGCGGATGTCCCCCATGGACATCCACTATGACTTTCCAAAAACGCATCTTGCCACGTCACTAGGACTTCCCATCCCACTGCCACATCACTAGAACTTCCCCTGCACAATCCGCTCTTCCCGTGCGGACTTCCCGCACTAAAAAAAATCACAATTATTTAATTACGTTACATAAAAGGCAACCCAAAGCCGTATATATAGAGTTTTTTTTTTTAATTTATAAAACTCGGATGTCCGCGGCGGACGTCCGACTCACGGGACAATGGCGGACGTCCGCCCGCCCGTCGCCAGGATATCCGAGGACGTTGGGTGTCCTCACGGGACGTCCGTGTCCGACCCATTTTGTTCCAATGCCGGACGTCTCGGTCACCCGTCGCGGAAGTCCGACCGGACGTCCGCGACTGAAGATGCTATAAGGCTATAACCAATTTTAAATGTTTGCTTATTAAAGGCCCAATTAAGGCCCACATATCACAACTTCTCAAAGCCCAATCCAAACCAAAAAGAGAATCGCGCTTCCGCCAGCGTACAAACCATGCTGCGGAAAGTACTCCTCTCATCGCCCCCAAATTTAACGGCGGCCGTTAACCTCTTCTTCCGCCGCCGCTCCGACTCCGCTTCCTACTCCAGTAATCGACGCTTCTTCTCCGAATCGCCGTCGCAAACCGTATCCACCGAGCTGCCGCGAATCGACTCACTGGTATGCGGCTGCGACTACAAGCACTGGCTCGTGGTCATGCATCCACCCGATAACTACCCTCAAAGAGATGAAATTGTTCAGCAATTCGTCGCCACTTTGGCTATGGCTCTTGGGAGGTATAATTTCTCTTAGAAAATTGTTCAGAAACGATTGTCTTTGCCGAATTTAGTTATTGTTTTTCACTTTTCTGGTAAAAAATTGAAATTCCTCTGCTTGATATAATTTTGTTTTTCTGCGCCCTAGAAATTGATAGGTAGGTTTATGAATGTA
Source organism: Salvia hispanica (assembly GCF_023119035.1). Classification (NCBI taxonomy): domain Eukaryota; kingdom Viridiplantae; phylum Streptophyta; class Magnoliopsida; order Lamiales; family Lamiaceae; genus Salvia; species Salvia hispanica. The sequence continues at coordinate 38,606,336 of NC_062966.1, read as the reverse complement.
GATTATTGGAATTGTTTGAAGCTAGACTCAATTTGTAGCATACTAATTTCAAATCCAGATTCAAAAGATAATTTTTAGCTTATCCAATGATTGTAGACTGATATTTCTCATGTTTTCTCTTAGATTGTGAAGAAATTGGATTCAATTTGTGGAGTTAAGGCTTTATTATGATGTGAATATTTTATGTGCAGTGAGAAGGCAGCAAAGGAATCTATATACTCTGTTTCTACAAAGTATTACTATGCATTCAGCTGCAAAGTGGAAGAAAATGTGGCTCACAAGATCAAATGTAGGCTTTTGAAGCCTTGCATTTTAGTTTCTATTTTTTGGTATTTTCTGTTGAAGAGAATGTGGTGTTTTTTTCGAGTAGTTTATGGTGTCTTCTGCATCGTAGGCCTTCCTCGTGTGAAGTGGGTTCTGCCGGATTCTTACTTGGTTGATGAAGAAGATGGCTATGGAGGTACTGTTATTTCGCGCCTGTTTCGTGTCTTTGAACTGTTTATGTGAGTTTTCTTGAATCTTGCTTTCTTTGCATTCGAGTTGAAAAGTGAGGGAAAATCTTGAACAAATCTTTGATTTGTGGTCAGTTCGTAAAAATGTAGGAATGAAGTCTGCTGGTTTTAGAAATAGTGTGCATTGTCTGTGAAATTTTGAAAGTTTCGTCTCTCCTTAAACGTTGAGAAGCTCATATGCTCGTCTCGTGGCAATGTGCGTTGGGCATTTTACGGTTTAGTTTCTTTCTGAGATGCTACCGAGTGCAATTGGTATGGAGAAAGGGTTCGTTCGTGCAATGCTTTTGAGTCCATAAGTCCGTATGGTCTAGAATTCAAAGTTCATCATTTTATTTTTGGTGCTTGATGTGTTGTGATAATGGCATCTTTTTTATTTTCCTACCTTTGCCATTTCTTGATTTTTTTTCGACTATAATCAAGATCTTGTTTCACATCAGGGGAACCGTTTCTTGATGGAAAGGTTGTTCCTTACGACGAAAAGTATCATGCTGACTGGGCCCGTGATGCCTATGGTGGGGAAGGTGATGGAAAGAACTCGTTCGAGGAAGCCCTGAAGGAGGAGAAGTTCGACAAATGTTAGAAGCCTGCGCCTTCGAACCGAAGGTAGTGACGCTTTGGCCCATGTCGCTCGAGCTCAGTGATGGATCTAGGAATTAGAACTGTAACACCCCTAATTAGGAAAGAATAGAAAATTTATTGTAGAATTAAAATTAGAATTTGTAGATAAAATGTGTTCAATGATAAGGGCTATTTGAGGTTGACATTTAAAATAGAGAGGTTGGAGCCATTATGTTGTTGTGAATTAAGTACTAGTAATTTACTACTACTTCCGTCCTCGATTAAGAGTCACACTTGCATTTCTGCATTCGTTTTGTAAAAATGATAGTAATAAATAGTTAAAGAGGAAAAATGGTAAAGTAAGAGAGAGAATAATTTAAAAAGAAGACTCTTCTCTACCTTATTCTCTATCTTATTTTAATCAACTTTAACTATTTATTATTATTTTTACAAAATGAGTGCAGAAATGCAAGTGTGACTCTTAATCGGGGACGGTGGGAGTACTAAATAGATAATTGAATAGGTAAATAAAAGGAAAACATTTTATTTCTTTCTCTCAATTCACGGCACACAAACATAATCACAACTGTATGGACATTTTATTCAATAGTTATTTTCTTTTGTGCCTTCATTTTTGTCTTCTTCTGCATCTTCATCTTCCTCATGCTCGTTCATCTTTGCGTTTGCCTTGCCTTCTGCTGGTGCGATGTAGACGAAAGGCACGTCTCTGAGCTGCACGATATACTCCAAGATCTCGACAACATGGCTCATCGTTGGCCTACTTTTTGGGGAGTGGCTAATGCATTGGTGAGCCAATGCAGCTACTTTCCTTGCTCCTTCACTCGAATACTGCCCTTCGAGGCGTTGGTCTATTACAGTGTCGATCTTATGGTGATCCTTCAAGTAGGGCTTCACCCATTCCACGAGGTTCTGCTCTCTCGGAGGCCGTTTCTTGTCCGTGGCTCGCCTCCCAGAGAGATCAGCTCGAGCAGGACTACTCCAAAACTAAATACGTCGTTCTTCGTTGTCAAATGCCCTAAAATATGGCCCAAAATGTTAGCACACAACATTAGAATTGAACACATTATCTATTTTCTAGACATATACTTTTATTTAAATGATCCTAAAAATCATTACCAAGTCAACATGGGACGGACATTTTATTTAGCTACAACACACACTACCTGACATGATGTACTCTGGTGCAGCGTAGCCATGTGTTCCCATTATGCGTGTTGACACGTGTGTTTCGTCTCCCTCTGGCCCGTCCTTGGCCAGCCCGAAGTCGGACAGCTTCGCGTTGTAATCCTTGTAGGCGAGAAAATGTGTATAACAATGTTAGGACAATATCAATTGTGTTGATCAAGAGGATTTAGGGGCCATGACACCTAATAATTTTGATATTTTAAAGGGTATTTTAGCCATTTTAATTCATCTATCTTTGTTATGCCTACCTTTCTTTCTTAGATTAATGTTAATAAACTATAACAAAATTACATTTTTAGGGAATTTGTTAGATTTATGTAAGTTTATTTAAATTTTTATTTTGATTTCACAAGAAATTTTGTCGAGAAAGTTGTGAAATGTCTTCTTGGTCTCCCAACGTGAAATATCCGACTCTGTCACTGGTTGAGTTTAAAATTTACAGAGTCGAGTAGGATGTTGGAAGTCTTGAAATCACGGTAGATGACCGCTTTGTCTTCGCCATGGAGGAACGCTAGGCCCCTTGCTGCGCCGAGTGCGATCTTGATCCTAGTTTCCCATGCTAGTGAGTTGCATCCTGTGGAAAAAATAAAGCAAAAAACAAGTATTGTGCTGAATTTTGACGATAGCGAAACACGAGATGCAACGAGACTTACTTCGGAATAGATGGTTTTCGAGATTTCCTTTAGCCATGTACTCGTAGACAAGAAGCCGGTTCTCGCCTTCACAGCAATATCCAATCAACTTCACGAGGTGAGGGTGTTTCAGTTGCCCAAGAAGGACTACTTCTGTCTGTTTAAGACAAAATAAATTTTATAGTATTATATTTAATGTCTGAGGTCAAAGGTCTCGGGTTTAAAAAAAAAAAAGGGAATGCTCACCAGCCATTCCTTGTGGCCTTGATCGCCATCAAGGTTGAGGAGCTTGACAGCAACGGGCTGGGGGGCGAGGCCCGGCCTGCACTTGTCCTCGACGAAGCCCTTGTGCACGGGCCCGAACCCGCCCTCGCCGAGGAATCTCAGGGATGAGAAGTCAGAGGTCATGAGCTTGAGCTCAGAGTGTGTGAAGATGTGGAGATTTGAGAGGTCGGTTAGGCAGAGAGGTGAGCCAGGTTCACTTATTTCAGAGAGATAAATTCTTGAGTTTGATCTGTGAATTGTGACATGGATTCTTGGATCCATTTTGTGGGTAATTTTGGAATTGAAGCAAGATGAGAGAATCCATTTCAATATAATGTTCTTGATTCCCATCTCTCTCTTTCTTGATGTTAATGTGGAGGGTGTTTGAATGTTCAATTTTGAGTGGATATATATATTGTCGGAAGATGGGATTGATGTCTTATTTCAAAAATCATTTTCCTTGCCATTCTTCCCATGACTTGGAAAAATAGTTTAGTGAGGAACCTAGTTTTGTGGGAGTTATTCTTCATGCAACAGTGATGGTTTAACTAAAATAAATAAATAGTTCTTGATAATGGACAACAAAAGTTTTAGGGGTTGGATCACCCGTAATGTGTAAAAACACATCATAGTATATTGGTCTCAAAACGCAACTTTATAGCACTTAATTCAATAGAAGTTGCGTTTCGAGAACAACATAGTATGTTGTGTTTTTACACACTGCACGAGATCCAATCCGTAAGTTTTAATGCAGAGTTGATAAGTATGAGAGAAAGAGAAAAATAGTGAAACATATAAGTATAAGTTGTAGGTAAGTAAATATATGAGGATAAACTACTTTCATGAATGCTAGAACACTACAACAAAAAAACGTCTAAGGATATTTTTAATGCTACTGAGGATGCTAATTTGCATGTCTAATTAATTATATCACCAACGCTTCATAAATATCTCATTTGTTGGTGTCTCAACTAAATTAAGGGGACACAAACATGAAAGTGTTAAAAAAGCAAAGTATTAAGATAAATTTCCTTCAACTAGGAACACTTTCTTTTACGTAATAAATTGTGATTTTAAAATAAAATTAAACAATTAGTAATTGCATCTCAATTTTTATGTTCTTAAAATATTAAGTTTTTCGTAGGGGAAGTATTTGTTATGTTTAACGCAGTAATCAAATAGTAAGTCAATAGTTTGGTTAATTAGACATCATGCACTACCAAATGAAGTTCGATGAATTGAGCTTTGAAAATTTTCCACTTGTTTTGTGCTTTTATCGTTTTCTGCAATGTAATGTTGTTGTAATTTATAATGTGTTTTAAAATGAATGAAGTGCTTGATTTTGATGATGAAGTGTTAACTACCTGTATTTTGTGATAATAAAGTTTTAGTTTGAGTCAATGTAAAATTTAAGGTTATCTAGGCAGAGAAGAAAGGAATAAAATTTCAAAATTAGGCTTTGACTTTCACGACCCTAATATGAAACATAAAAATGGTACGGAAAGAGTACTATATTTTGAAAGTTTAAATTTTATCATAAAATTGTGTTAACAGAATATTTAACCAATCAAATACTCCATATAAGTAGTTACTCACTTGTATCAAAGTTATTATTAAATTTTCAAATCAGTTGCCAAACAAATTAGTAGAAGATTGGATAATGTAGCAATAATACTCCCTCCGTTTCAAGATAAGCGAAACACTTCTTTTGGGCACATAATTTAAGAAATTAATATTTAAATAATTAAACTGGATAGAGTAAAGTATGAGAGAGAGAATAAAGTAAGATTGATAGATTTTCTGCTAAAAAGATAAATGTCTCACTTATAATGGGACATCCCAAATAAGAATATGATTCGCTTATTTTGGAACAGAGACCGCAATTTAAGGCTAATTATCGGCTTCCAAGTCCCCCTACTCAGATCTTAGAGGCTTTCAACTCTATCCATTTAAATTTAGTGAACTATTCAGATCAACCCACAATTTTGATGCTGAAATGCCATTCCTAATTTCAAATATTTCAGTTGGTAGTTAAAACTCATAGATCCACTAGGACTATAAAGCAGTTGATAACGTTTACAATTACGAAATATCATTAGTTGCTAAAATACTACTTTGTCAAATCTAGAGCTGTTATTATTGTTGCACGGATTGGTTGATTAATAAAATAAAAACTACAGTTGTTGATCTAAAATTTAATGTGATATTCGCTGTGACTTACGTAGGTATATTCTAAAATTTATTTTTGTTAATCATTTGAATTATTATTTAAAGCATTATAATTAAATGTAATTATTTGAAGAGGTAAGTCTCATCCCATTATAGCTTGTCATAGTACAGATTTAATACGAAAATCGAATCAAATGACCTATACATGATATGTACTACTTAACATTTTTTGTAATTTTTTTTCTATGGAATTATTTGAAATTGTAATTATAATAATTCTTTAATGTGTCATTTACCTACTACCCTATACAAGTAATATATATTACGAATAAATTAAAAAAAAAAAAAAACTATGCAAATTTATCACTGAATGAAAGTTGGTGTACATAAAAATAAAAAATGAAATGAATTGGTGGTTAGAAGATATATAACCACTAGTAGTATGTTAGTAGTAGTATAATTTTTTTGTTAAAAATAGAGCTGGTATTAAGGAACGTTACTAAATTTCTATGGATTGGTTAATGAATAAAATAAAAATGACATTTGTTTAATCTAAAATACTAATAATATGTAGGTCAGTGGACTGTGGACAGTAGGTGTGTTAGAAAATTATATTTTGAATGCTTCAGATTATAATTTAAAGCATTATAATTAGTTTGGGCTTTTCAAAGGGAAAATCATTTTGATGAAATATAGGGAAGGATTTAATTAAATGGAATATGGGAAATATAGTGTTATATTACCTATCTTATGTAAGTATAGATTCTGAGCGTTTAATCCATGTTTAATAGTACTATTATTTATTTTTATTTATATATTTAATTTGATTCAAATCATTTAAAAAGTCTTATTGATATTATTAATTTTATAAAGACATATGAATCAGATCTTGATTTATTATTTATTTGAGTTATAAAGAAAATTTAAAAAAATCTAAGTTTTTTAGATATTAATTCATTTCTAAAAAAATGATGTCATGAATAATATTTAGGGTTTTGGAATTAAAATAAACTAATAAAATTATTCTTGAATTCATTTTGTGGGTGATTTTGGCCTTGAAACAAGATGAGAGAATCCATCTAATTATCATTTTCTTGATGCCCATTTCTCTCTTGAAATTTTATTGAGGCTTGAGGGTGTTTGAGTGAGTTGATATATCTTGTGGTGTTATGTTTCTTGGTAATAACATCTTCTAATGATTCAACATCAGTTCAAATTAATTTTCAAATAGTAGTACTACTATACAAGTTATCCATGTGATGTTTAGGCTAAAAAAACTATACCACAATCTATTATAAAAAAATGTGAGCAATGATGGCTTAGGCTTATCCAAAACTCCAGGGCTTTTCATAGATAAAGAAATGCAAAACTGTCTTTGCTCTGAATTCAATGAGATGAACAAAGATAAAGAGAAAAAACAAAAGACAAATATGTTAGAAAAGAAAAAGGCAAAAAATAAAGATAAAGTGATTGTTTTGTTCCACAAGGTGAAATTAGACCCATCACAAAAGATAAGTACATTAAAAGGAGAGACAGTGCCAAAAAAAGATTCTTTGAGTGAAATGCTTTTGATGTTGTGAGACATTATTCTTTGCTGAGGTTGGAAGTTTTGTAGTGTGATTCTGTCTGTGGGTGTACTATTTTGTTTGCTATAAATGTTTGAAACATAGGATAGTTTGTCATAACAATACACAATGAGTGAGAAAGAAAAAAAGATAGAGATGGAGGAGGATGAGAGGGAGATGATTGCTCATTGGAGCCACGAGCATCCACTTACTCTCGTGGATACTCGTGATTTAGAATACTGTTACGGTTGTGATATGCGGTTAGATAGCGGAGAGCAAGCTTATGGATGCAGCATGGAGGGATGCGAGTATGAAAAGCTGTTACACGAAGAATGTGCAGCGATGCCGAGAGAGATACGGCATCCATTGCACCACCCTCAGCACGTACTCATCCAATGTGAACGTGATTCATGGTCGTGGTGTGATATCTGTGAAAGGGCTATTTTGAGCATTGGTTACAAATGTACAAGCTCAAGATGCTGGTTCCATATGCACCTGAGATGCGCTCATGACAGTCAACGACGGACCCAGGTGGGGTCGGGCGGGGTCGGCCGACCCCACCGCCGGTCCGTGACAACTGCTTGGGAAGCTCTATAATCCGCCCTCCGACCCACGGCAGCTCCGTCTTCCGATCCCACATACGACAACTCCGCCTCTATGGGAAACAAGAGAATACATGAGAAGAGAGTAGAGAAATATAGAGAAACCATTGTTGTGGATTATAATAGGAAGGAAATTTAGAGAAGAATAATGAATTTAAAGTTACTGCAAAAATTTAGTGAAGAGAAATGACAGTGACCTGATCGATGCATCAACCCCTAACGTTGATGAGCAAAGGCGTGCCATCATACGCCATCCAAGCCACCCCAACCATGACTTGAAGTTGTTGAGGAGAAGGTGTCCCTTCAAGTGCGATGCTTGTGGCGCCACACGCAAAGGGAGTTCCTACACATGCACCAATGATGCCTGTCAATATTGGATCCATGAGAGATGTGCTTCATTGCCTCAGAATTTGACAAGGGAAGACCATCATCACTCTCTTTCTCTCTCTTTTCAGGTCTCAAGAGAATATATCAAATTTGACTTCAAATGTGATGTATGCAGCTTATCTTTTCTACCCAACTATTGGATATATCATTGTCAACTCTGCAGATATATCGTCCATGTCAAGTGCGCCTTTGACAAGCCGCCTCGCATCACCGAGTATAAAATTTATTTCTACATCATGTCATGTTATTACTTGATAGATTGTCCTTAATTTATTGACATGTGTTTTTATGTGCAACAGAGACATTGGGAAGGACATGATCCATTTTCCAACATATGAGGTGGTTGAACAACTCATTACACCTTTTGTGATGAGAGAAAATGGAGGAACAACATTGATACCACCCATCATCATCCCTGCTACTGCTGTTGATGAGTTGGTGAATGTGAAATATAAGTTCCTTCATCACCAACATGAGCTCACTTTAGTCTCATCCACATCTCAACACCCTCAAATCCTAGGAGAAGAAGAAGACGAGGAGAATTATGGAGTGAGATGGGAATTGATATGTGATGGCTGCATCACTCCTATATCTTCATCATCATCAAACTACTACTATATGAGTTGCAGTGAATGCAAATACAATCTTCATTTGGCTTGCTTTCACTTGCCACCTCAACTCTCCTCACATCCACTCCACCAACATGATGATAACCAGCTTGTCCTCCAATCTTGTGACAAACATCAACTTTGGGAGAGTCAATATTGCAGTCTCTGTTTGTACGAAACTAATCAGCTGTTTTACAGTTGTACAGAGTGCGACTTCGCAGTTGATATCAAGTGTGCTTGTATGCCAGATACCATACACCACGCAGCTCACCCGCGACATCTCCTCAAGCATGTGACTCAGTTGGATCTACAGAGAGATATCAACCGACGGCGCTTGTCGTGTGCTGCTGGTTGTGACTATTTCATAGACGATTATGATTGTTACAGGTGTTGCAGCAGCAGCCCATGTGATTTCATCGTGCACCTTAAATGCGCTATGCTGCCGGCATCAGTCAGCAGCCGTAGATGGGACGAGCACCACCCGCTGCTGCTGACGTACGACGCCACTCTCAACCGTCCTGGCGATTTCTACTGCGATCAATGCGAGACACAGATGAATCCCAGGAGTTGGATGTATCACTGCCGCCCCTGCGATATATCCTTCCATCCAGGATGCTTTGAAACTACATCCGAAAGGTATAGAAACATGAAGTTGGGGCAGGAATATGATGTGAATGCAGAAACCCATCCACACCCTCTCACCTTTCAACTTCTCACCACAAAACGCCGCTGTGACATTTGTCGTAGGGATAAATATGAATGTGAAGGATTCTACTGTGCATTATGCAACTTCTTCATTTGTCTCTACCCCTGCGGTAAAGAAATGATCGAAAATGGGGACATGAAGGCCGTCGAATGAATGAGAGAAATTATATGTTTCAGATTATTCGTTCAGTACTATGTCTAGGACTAGAATGATATGCATATCAGCATATGTCTGTGTTTTTAAGTTCAATATACTATTTCATTACCAAATAGAAACGTGTTTTACATGTTCTACTGTTCTCGTTTCCTTTTCGTTAGTGTTAGTGATTGAGTAAAAAAACGACCTCTTAGTTGACTTATGACCTAGAACATTAATCACTCTACCATTAAGTCAAGATATATACCACTAAAATTGTATACATTCATAGTGTATCCCATGCGTTCTCGTACCAGTCGTTCTTTATACATGTTTCTTTTGAAACCGAAACAAAAGTTAAATTGAAAACTCCATGCATTTTAACAAATATAAAAAGAGAAAGACAGTACCAAAGAAAAAGAAGATTCTTTGAGTGAAATGCTTTTGTTGTTGTTATACATTATTCTTTGCTAAGGCTGGAAGTTTTGTACTATGATTTTATTGATGTGCGTGCTATATGTTTGCTATAAAATGTTTGAAAGATGGGATAGTTTGTAAGTACATTTTTTCTGAAATTAGTTAACACATAATGAGTGAGAGAGAAAAAAAGAAAGAGATGGAGGAGGATGAGAGGGAGATGATTGATCATTGGAGCCACGAGCATCCACTTACTCTGGTGGATACTCGTGGAGGAGATCATTGCTATGGTTGTCATGCGCGGTTTAGTAGCGGAGAGCAAGCTTATGGATGCAGCATCAATGGATGTGAGTTTTCAAACCTCATACACGCAGAATGTGCATCCATGGCGAGAGAGATACGGCATCCGTTGCACCCACAGCCACAGCACATACTCATCCAACGATACAAGGATACGCAGTGGTGTCAAATCTGTTCAACGTGGATTAGCAGCATTAGTTACAAATGCACAATCTCAGGATGTATGTTCAATACGCACCTGAGATGCGCACATGCCAACGGTGTGATCAATGCAGCAACCCATGATGATGATGATGATGATGGTGATGAGCAAAGGCGCGTCATCATACGTCATCCAAGTCACCCCAGCCATGACTTGAAGTTGTTGAGGAGAAGGTGTCCCTTCAAGTGCGATGCTTGCGGCACCACACGCAGGGATAGTTCCTATATATGCACCAAAGATGATTGCCAATATTTGATCCATCAAAAATGTGCTTCTCTACCTCAACAATTGAAAAGGGAAGACCATCATCACTCTCTTTCTCTCTCTTTTCAGGTTCCACCAGAATATATCATATTTGACTACAAATGTGATGTATGCTGCATATCTTTTCTACCCAACTATTGGATATATCATTGTCCACTCTGCAGATATATCGTCCACATCAAGTGTGCCTTCGACAAGCTGCCTCGCCTCGCTGAGTATAATTTCATTCAACATCATGTCATGTCATTACTTGCTAGATTATTCTTATTTATTGTCATGTCTTTTTACGTCCATCAGAAATATTGGAAAAGACGTGATCCATCTCCCAACGAACGAGGTGGCCGGGGAACTAATTACACCGTTTGTGATGAAACAAAGAGGAGGAACAACATTCATTCCACCCATCATCATCATCCCTGCTGCTGATGATACTAATGAGTTGGTGAATATGAAATATAAGTTCCTTCATCACCAACATCACCTCACTTTAGTTTCACTGGATCATCAAAACCAAGAAGAAGAAGAAGAAGAAGAAGAAGACGAGGAGAATTATGGAGTGAGATCGGAATTGATATGTGATGGGTGCATCTCTCCTATATCATCATCATCATCATACTACTATATGAGTTGCAGTGAATGCAAATACAATCTTCACATTGCCTGCTTTCACTTGCCACCTCAACTCTCTTCTCTTTCATCCCACCGCCAACATGATCACCACCTATTTCTCCAATCTGGTGACAAACTTCGACCTTGGCAATGGCAAGATTGCATGATCTGTAGATATCCTATGAATGGGTTGTATTACGGTTGTGGAAAGTGTGGCTTCGATGTAGATATCAAGTGCGCTTGTATGCCGGATACCATACTTCACGCAGCTCACCCGCAGCATCTCCTCGAGCATGTGACCAAGTCGGATCTACAAAGAGATGTCAACTCATGGCGCTTGACGTGTGCTGCTGGTTGTAGCAGTGACATACCTTATTATGATTGTTACAGGTGCTGCAGCAGCCCGTGTGATTTCATCGTGCACGTAAAATGCGCTGTGCTGCCGGCATCAGTCAGCAGCCGTAGATGGGATAGGCACCACCCGTTGCTGTTGACGTCTGACGCCACTCTCAACCGTCCTGGTGACTTCTACTGCGATCAGTGCGAGACACAAATGAATCCCAAGAGATGGATGTATCACTGCCGCAGCTGCGATATATCCTTCCATCCACAATGCTTTCCAACTACATCCGGAAAGTATAGAAACATCAAGTTGGGGAAGGAATATGTGATCAAGGACGCAATTCATCCACACCCTCTCACCTTTCAACTTCTCACCACAAAATGCCACTGCGACATTTGTCATTGCAATGAGAATGAAAATCAAGGATTTTACTGTGCATTATGCAACTTCTTCATTTGTCTCTACTGGTGTGGTGGAAACATGATCATAAATGGGGTCATGAAGGCCGTCGAATGAATGAGAGAAATTATATGTATCATATTATCTCTTACCTCTTGTATTCTTATATGTATTCTATTTCTATGTGTAATTATTTCACTTAGTTTGAAATGGCTAAATATAATACTACTACTACTAACTTAATACACTACTTATATCAAATGATCAAGAACTTGTTATGAAGCACGAGCTGGCATGGGCAAGGAGAAATGGTGTGTGGGAGATCAAAAACGCAGGATCTGATGGACAAGTGGATTGAAAAGCAAAAGGGAAAAACAAAGATAAAGTGATTGTGTTGATTAAGTTGTGATCGTTTTACCTTCTTTTTCCATATTATGATTAGATAAAACAGATATATTCAGTTTGTGCTTTTAAAAAGATAAATCCTTAAAACAGAGATGTTTTGTTGTTGTTGGAAGTTTGGTGTGATTTTATTGATGCGTGTGCTATATTTTTGCTATAAATTGTTTGAAAGATTGGATAGTCTATCAGTACATTTTTCCAAAATTAGTTACAACACATAATGAGTGAGAAAGAAAAAGAGATAGAGATGGAGGAGGATGAGAGGGAGATGATTGATCATTGGAGCCACGAGCATCCACTTACTCTGGTGGGTACTCGTGATTTAGAATACTGTTACGGCTGTGAAGCGCGGTTTAGTAGCAGAGAGCAAGCTTATGGATGCAGCATCGACAGGTGCGAGTATTCAAAACTATTGCACGAAGAATGTGCAGTGGTGGCGAGAGAGATACGGCATCCATTGCACCACCCTCAACACATCCTCATCCAACGTCATGAATCAGATTTTTTGCGGTGTGATATCTGTGAAAGGCTTATTTGGAGCATTGGCTACAAATGTACAAGCTCAGGATGCAGGTTCCAGATGCACCTGAGATGCGCGCAGGACAGTGACCGGATTGATGCATCAACCCGTGATGATGATGAGAAAAGGCGTGCCATCATACGCCATCCAAGTCACCCCAGCCATGACTTGAAGTTGTTTAGAAGAAGGTGTTCCTTCAAGTGTGATGCTTGTGGCGCCACACGCAAAGGGATTTCCTACACATGCACCGCGGATGATTGTCAGTATTGGATCCATGAGAGATGTGCTTCATTGCCTCAAAGCTTGAAAAGGGAAGACCATCATCACTCTCTTTCTCTCTCTTTTCATGTCCCAAGAGAATATATCAGATTTCAATACAAATGTGATGTATGCAGCATATCTTGTCTATCCAACTATTGGATATATCACTGTCAACTCTGCAGATTTATCGTCCACGTCAAGTGCGCCTTCGACAAGTCGCCTCGCACCACTGAGTATAAAATTTACTTCTACATCATGTCATTGCTTGTTAAATTATCCATAATTATTGACATGTGTTTTTATGTGCACCAGAAATGTTGGGAAGGACATGATCCATTTTCCAACAGACGAGGTGGTTGAACAACTCATTACACCTTTTGTGATGAGAGAAAGAGAAGGAACAACATTGATACCACCCATCATCATATCTAATGATGAGTTGGTGAATATGAAATACAAGTTCATTCATCACCAACATGAGCTCACTTTAGTCTCATCCACATCTCAACACCCTCAAATCCTACTAGGAGAAGAAGAAGACGAGGAGAATTATGGAGTGAGATCGGAATTGATATGTGATGGGTGCATCACTCCTATAACACCACCATCATCATACTACTATATGAGTTGCAGTGAATGCAAATACAATCTTCACTTGGCTTGCTTTCACTTGCCACCTCAACTCTCCTCACTTGCACTCCACCACCACGATTATTATCACTCGCTGGACCTCCAATCTTGAGACCGACTTCGACCTTGGGAGACGAAAATATGCAATGTGTGTGAATATGATACGAATGGTCTGTTTTATATTTGTACAGCGTGCCACATCAAAGTCGATATCCAATGCGCTTGTATGCCGGATACCATACACCACGCAGCTCACCCGCGACATCTCCTCAAGCATGTGACTCATCAGATGTCAGCAGGGATATCAACCGACGACGCTTGCTGTGTGCTGCTGGTTGTGGCGAAGACATAGACTATTATGATTGTTACAGGTGTTGCAGCAGCAGCCCATGTGATTTCATTGTGCACGTCAGATGCG
>NC_062966.1:38261806-38283379 GCF_023119035.1 Salvia hispanica | reverse complement strand
ATTGTCGGATGCATCTTCGTTTGCTTCTGATTCTTCACTCAATTCAGGTGGGGTTGTTGATTTTTCTGACACAAGGTCTTCAGATTCAGAATCGTCACTAACTTCATTATGGGGAGATAGTCCCCCATCCCCAAAGCCAGGCCCATCATCCCCAAAACCATACCCATCATCACCAACATTATCCGGATCGCGACTAACTTCATTATGTCCGGATGGCCCATCATCATATTGTACTCTATCTTGAACTTCTCGTTGTCCCCTTCTAGATTGATAGACAACAACCGTATGTGGAGTACGTTGTTGTGCTAAATTAGCTTGATAGTCAACAAATAACTCAATTTGACCTGATTGAATAGCTGTTGCAAACATATCCCTCATATATGCATCGCAAAGTCGAACGCCCACAAAGTGATATTGTGGGCCTTCAAACCATAGATAGATATACATCAAAGTAAAGAATAAAGAGCATTAACATTCCAGACAATACACTTGAAATAAATGTACCTTAGTTATACATCAAAGCAAAAAATACATTTTTATGTTCTGCTTTCATATGTAGAAAAAGGATATGAATTGATTTGGTTCAACACCCTTTTGTATTTGGTTGTATATATCTTTTCAACTTTAGTCCCACAATTTTAACTTCTTACATTTTACTTTAATTCAAATTGATATCAAAGAGTGAAATGACACTTGCAAAACTACTTTTAATCGGTAGCAAGGCCATACCTGATTGTTAAGTTTCCACATAGATTCTGTTTTTCGATAGCAAGCAACACCATTTTCTTTCAAGCATTTCGTCGAACACGATTTGGGCATGAATGTCAGAAGCGCCATAAGCCAGAAGTGTCCCAATTGAAAGATGTGACTTTGCTACCAATTAAAAGTCAATTTGCTTGACTTTTAAGTTGTAAAAATTATTTAAATTTGTAGATATTTAATTTAAAATTCTAATTTCATAAATTGTTGCAATATAATTAGTATGTACTATATTTTAAATTAATTTATATTTATAAATTGATTTCCAACATAAAATGTCTTAAAAGTTTTCAACACTTCATTGGTTATTTTATGATATAAACTACTAAAAAATGACTTTAAATATTATATATTAAATTTTTATTAACATAATAATAGATATATAAATTAGAAACTTCAAATTCACTAAAAAAATATATTTAAATTTCTAAAACATACTTTAAAATTTCTTGATGTTTATGTTTTATTTTGCATAAATCTCAAATATTAGTATATGATGGTGTTTATGTTTGAATTTAAGCATATATCTCAAATATATCATAAATAAATATTTTACAATTTATAAATATAACTAATTTTCACCATTATTTATTGGATTGATCGTATGTTAATTTTATCGATAGCAACCCGATTAGCCCGTTGGGCTAGCCCGAAACCCGAGCTTCTAGGGTTAGGGTTGAACTTTTATAACCCGAAGCAAATCACAGCCCGATTAGCCCGCACCCGATTGACCCGCAACCCGAATAGGGTTGGCCCGAAACCCGGTGGGCTGGCCCGATTGACATCCCTACTCACTTGTAATTACTAGTAGGGGGAGTGTTATATTGCTAACTCATAACTTAATTGTTAACTACAACTAAATAATAGCCATTAGATATTTAAATTAAGGGTTTAGATTATTAATCCCTAAATATCAGTACGATCAACGAAAAACATCAAATAAGGCCACAGGATTAATTCCAAAAAATATCAATAGGGGTATTAATGTCAATTAACTACATGTTTAGTTAGGCCTGTCAAAATGGATATCGGGTATTAGATACCCGATATCCGAACCCGAAAAAGTCGGGTAATTGGGTACCCAAAACCCGATTTTTCGGGTTTCGGATCGGGATCGGGTATTGAGAATTTTGGATTTTCGGATATCGGGTTACCCGATACCCGATCGGGTATACCCGAATTATCCGATTTTATTTTTACAATTAATAAATAGTGTGTTAAATTCTAATTTGCATTCTTACTTATTTACAAACCCATGAAATACCAATAGTAATTTCTAATTGCTAATATATTAAGTCTAATTTTTAAAGTTCAAGTAATTTTTAAAGTTTAAGCCTGTAAGTTTACAGACTTGCACAGCAGATCTGCCTCCCTCCCCTCTCTTAATCTCTCGCCTGCGCCTCCCTCCCTCGCCGCCCACCGCTGGCGCCGTCTCCTCTTCCAACGCCGGCGTCGTCTCATCTCCCAGCACCGACCTCATCTCTCCCAGCGCCAGCCGCAACGAGCTCTCCTCTCCCAGCGCCGCCGCCCTCAACTGCCCAGATCTCCTCAAAATTGAATTGAAATTGGGACTGGATACCCGATTATTCGGGACTGGATACCCGAGTCGGGTATTCGGGTATCCGAAATCAAAATCGGATCGGGTATCGGATACTAGATTTTGGAAAATTCGGGATCGGATACCCGAAATTTTCGGATCGGGTATCCGCGGATACCCGATTTGACAGGCCTATGTTTAGTTATAACTAACTTTTAAAATAAATCCCAAAACTTTAAATTCATATAACATATACTTCCTCCGTCCCAATAAATATGAAACATTTGGTTTCCGGCACAAGATTTTATGCAAGTGTTATTTTGTGAGTTAATGAAGAGAGAGTAAAGTAAGAGAGAGAGAAAAATAGAGAGAGTGATGTTTCTATTTTAGGAAATGTTTCATTTTTAGTGGGACAATCCAAAAAGGAAAACATTATATTTTTCATAGGACAGAGGGAGTATCAAATTAAAGATAATTTCATAAGGATTCCAACGATATCATACATGCATATGTTCCGACGTCAGAATTTAAAAAAAAAAATTGAAATTTTTTAATTTTTTCGTACAAGCAGAAATGTCAACATGTTATATAAAATATGTCAATATAGAATGTCAATATAGAAAATGGGTTAACATTCTTAAAGCATTGTGGTGACATTCTCAAAGCATTGTGTTGATATTTTCGAAACACTATCTTCACATTTTCATCCAAAACCCTAATTTGGAGTTTTTTTTTTTTTATCTTTTTTTTTTATTTTATTAATAAAAATAAAAATGACACGTGACAAATTGTAGACCACACGTTTTCTAAAATCCTATGGCCTTAAATTAGTTGTAGTTAACAATTAAATGATGAGTTAACAATTGATCACTCCCCTACTAGTAGATCTGTCCTTTAAAGATATAAAGTAAAAATGAAACTTTTTTAAATTTTAGGAAGTAGACCTCACAATTTACTACTATTGCTTTCGCTACTATTTCTTATACTTTCTCTAGTTTCATCAATTATGAAATAAAAACTTTATATTTTTACAAAAATACTTTGTAGTGTCTCTTTGGAAATGTAGTAGTATTAATTATGAATAGTCCAATTGTTGGATTTGACAAATTAGCTGCGACAGTAAAATGATTGAAATTCAACAGAGATGCACAATTAGGCCTAAATTATATTTGGCCTATTGAATTGTAGAGTTCTAATTAGTTTTACTTAAATATTTTATTTTGAAATTTTTTAGCTTCCATTCAATTTGGTGCCTAAATCGTCTCCTCATTGGAAAAGATGGGTGGATATGTGTTTGGACAATTTGAGCACTTGTACAACCGCTGATAAACAGTTGATAATTGGTAAAACATCCAACTTGATTTGCTTTTTGATAGGCTAGTTTTCGTCACTCGGATTAGATCACTTTTTGCACTTATTAGTTGAATATTTGCATAAGAAGATGCTATTTTTGTAGGGAATTAAGCTTATGGATCGGAGGTATTGTAGAAAAGCATTTATAGTGGAGTGATGCAAAAAGGAGGCAAAAAGTGCAAGAATTTGAAGAAAATCAGAAAAATGGCAAACTGCCCAAGTTGTCAGCTTGGCCAAGCTGGACCCGACGGAAAACTGCATGAAGCCACTTGAGCACAATTACAAGACTGCTTCCTTTTGCAACACGTGTCCACCTCCTTCCTTTTGCAACACGTGTCCACCTCCGTCTAAGGCATGAGAAAAGAGAAATATCTTTTGTTAAATGGGAGATATGTAAAAAAATACTTAATTTAGCTTGGGACCAACTACCAAGAGAACCAACTTAGTACTTTATCACTCTAGCTTTAGTTTAGTTTAGTTACTCTCTCTCTCTAGGAAACTTTTCTCTCTTCCTTAAGAAAGAGATTTCAACTTCAAGACTACCAAGATTATTGTTCACCGTGGGTTGAAGTAGTAGTAATTTAGTAGTAGTGTTTGCTTTCTCTAGTTTGCTTGTTCTTAACTTTGTAGTACTTTTGAACCTTTCTCACTCTTAGTTGTTGTTGTTGGACTTGTTTTAAAAACTTATTTCAAGTAGTAATTTCTCTAACTGTTTGTGTATTTAATGTGCTTTAAAGTTTAGCTTTTGTTTATTTCTGGTTTTAGCTTGTTGTTTAGTTCTAGTGTTGCTTATGTTCTTGTTTAGTTAAAAATCCTTTCAAGCTTTCAAAATCAGTTTCTCAAGCATTTTCTTATGATTTTGCATGAGATTGATGAGTTCGGTTCTTGAGTGTTCTTCCACCATGTTTAAGTGTTCTTAAGCTTTCTTTATCTTCTTCAATGAGTCTTTATGTTTCAGCTTTTAGTTTGGTGTTTTCAATGCATGTTTAGGCAGTTTAATTGTTGATCTTGTGTTTGTCTAGCATTTTTAATTATGTAGCAGCCATGTACTCTCCATTAGTTATAGGCTTTTATCCATTGGTTTTACACCTTGGACAATAGGAGTTAGGAGACAAGATGTACACCTTTTCCATCACTTAGCTTTTCACTTTTGGCAGCCATTTAGCTTAGTTAAGTTCTGCACTCCACCTCCATTTACATGTGATTTAGTTTACCTTTTAAGAGTTAATTAATCTAGCCACTTTTAAGGGTCACTTTCCTAGTTTATACTCCCTCCGTCTCGGCTAAGATGACACATTGCTTAGCCGGCACAGGATTTTTAGAGTTATTGGTTAAAGTATTTAATTAGAGAGAGAGAAGGTGGGTGTAGGTATTAAGTCAAGAGATGAAGATAGATGGATATTTTAATAGGAGTGAGAAAAAGTGGTTGAGTGTATTAATTGGAGAGAGAAAGTTACCAAAAAAGGAAATGTGCCATCTTAGTTGGGACAAACTAAAAAGGAAAACGTGTCATCTTAAACGGGACGGAGGGAGTAGCTTTCTTAGGAGTTAACATTTAGTAGTTTATTTTCCTTAGCCTTCTAACTTAATCTCTTTGCTTCTGAACTTAGTAAAACTCATTCAAGTTTCTGCTCTCTTTTCATTTCCGAAATGTTCTTATTTTCGCCAAATGTTAATTTCTCTGCCAAGTTGCCCAGTTTATCAGATTGCCCAGTCTACTTATGTTTCAATTGATACATTAAATTGAATAGTAACACCCTCTAAATTCTTTGTATAATTTAACAAGACTCACAACCCCATTTTTCAAAATATTTCTATACACAAAAATAATAAAACCACGATGAGTATATCTACATCGAATAGGATGATGATGGTGACTATTTTCCTAGTAATCGGTGGCTCTCAGCAAATAGATGTTGCATCATTTTAGCTAACTCTGTCCTGGCACATATCATGCACACAACATAGTAGCATGATGCACATTCAAACCCACCGTAGTCATACCGATCCACATGACAAAGGTTGCATCTTCTCTTGATAGTGTTGTGATTGAATGTGAGAGGATGATTCCGGTGAATCCCGTCCAACTCAAATCGGCGCCCAAATTTGATGTTTCGATACCAGCCAGATGCAGCTTTTAGACAAAAAAGGTGGAAAGAAAGGTCGCATTGGCGACAGTGATACATCCACCTCTTGGGATGCAATTCCTCTTCACAAAAATCACAAATAAAGTCGGAGGGATGATCGAGAGAGGCATTAAATGACAACATCAATGAATGGTGCTTGTCCCACTCACGCATCGTTATGCTCGCCGGCAGCATAGCACATCCCAAGTCCAACGCAAAGTCGCAGTCATTGCTGCTGCAGCAATATGCAATACAGTTGCGCAACAAATATCTGCAGACATGGCAACGTCTCGGTTTGCCAGCTTCTTCTTCTCTTGCTGGTGGTATTCTAGTCAAGACTAGCGGTGTGCGATGTGGGTGAGATGCGTGTCTGACAGTTGTCGGCAGAGAAGCGCACTTGACATCTATCTTCATCTCGCATCCTTCACACTCGTACACCATCCCGTTTGTGCTAATACCACAAGCCTCACACCTACAAACATTTGGATCCATATCTATAGATCTTGAGCTTGTGTAGAGTGTGAGTTTATGGTTTTTATCATGCATTTTTGGGCATTCACCATACAAGTGAGAAGAAGAAGAAGAAGATAAGGTTTTTGGAAGCAAGTAGCAAATGGAGTGCACAAAATATTTGCAAGGAGCGCACTCATAATATGGAGGAGAAAGTATGGGTGTTACACACACATCACAAATCTTCAACTCATCATATTCATCATCTCTCTCTCATCCATCATATTGTTGTGATCAACTTCATCATCTTTATTGGACAATTCTGTAACCAAACGCAAAGGATGGTTGTGATAATTGAATAAAAATGAAAAACTTGCGGTGGTTTGCGGCATATGCACTTCTGCTGGCATGTCTGCTACATCCGGGATGTTGTTAAGACCTTTTTCTCTCATCACAAAAGGTGTGATTAACTCCTTCGATATGTCATGTGCATGTATCGGGAATTCAATTATGTTGGAACCATCATCATCCTCATCATGTCGTCTGGAATGATCAAATATAAAAAATTATTTAGTATTTATGAATCATAAGTGTTGTGTATGGTAACAAATCAAACAACTACAACCAACAAGTAATGCTATTAAATAAAGCCAAACTTACAAATTTGAGTCTCCTGTGTTGGATGCAACAACACATCTGATATGGGCAAAGAATCTGCAAATACCACAAAAATACATCCAACTTGTTTTATCTAATCTTTTGAGACAGACATCACAATGGGATATATATTCGCGATACTTTGATGGAAAACTGAAGGCAAGAGAAAGAGGATGGTGGTGGTATTGGTGATTTAAGGGGAGAATGAGGGGCAACGATGCACAACTCTTGTGAATCCACACCTCACATGTGCTACATATATACGCCATGTCCACATCTTCAACGCCACAACCATCACAACAAAAGGGAAATGAATGCTTTCTCATCAGTGTTAAAGGGTGATCAGGGTGACTTGGGTGTTCTATTTGCCTGTTCTCTTCTAGTATCATATCTATGCTTATCCTTCCACATTTTATATCAACATCAAAATCACAGCTAGAACATCGGTACCCAAGCACGGGTTTAAGATCATGCAAACATACATTGCACCACCCGAGGTCACTCTCCCCGTGGTAATCAACTAGGTGAAGGGGATGTTGAGGGTGTTTAGGGTGCAAAATTTGAATAGGCAATTCTCCACATTTCTTGTGGAGAATAATCCTATTCCGACAATTTTTTTGTTGCGTACAAACATATGCCGACTCTAAATTAGTTACGGGAATGCCACACCCATAACAATTTGAACTAACCTCATCACTCACATTTTTTATGAAAATCAAAGGATGTTCATGGTAGAATTGGTAAATAACCTTCTTCTCCATGATTCAATATTTCCACAAATTGTTCACAAAACTAGAAAAATGATAACGCGAAAAATCAATGCATTTAAAAGTCGCAATACTAATTTATGCATAGAATTCATCTACAACCATCAATCCATGCTCGACAAGAGATTTGCAGAGTGTTTTGAGTTTATGTACGAGAAAGTGGATTTGAAACAACACAAATTAAGATTCTATAAGAAAAAAGACACCACACAAACTAAGAAATGCTTATTCTAAAAAAAACACTAAGAAATTAGTGAGAGTTTTAGTGAAGATAGAGCCATATGCATACAAAGAAAAACCAAACAAAAAGGATGTAGAGATGTGATAATGTGAGAGTTGTGCAAACACTTTGGATAGGTAACAATCATGAATTACACCGTTACATATATATACTTGAAAAAAATATTCTTTAGTTTTACATCAAAGCAAAGAACAAATCATTATGTTAACTTCAGGATAAAATATTGCATTGTCTCATACTATGTAATTGGTGAAAATATAATGATAAAAATTTAGAAGTCACAACAAGGCAAAAATTGTGAATTAATTGACTAATTTTTAAAGTTATGGGCTTGACAAAGTAGATTGTAGGCCTTCTTACTTAGTTATACATCTATACAATATATAAAAGGGGAGTTTTGGAGAAATTTACAAAATTACTATTTAATTTAAAAAATTATATTAAATTAAAAATATATAATTAAAGAGTAGCTAAAACCGTGTGAACTATGAAAGCCTACGTGGAGGAGTGGGAGGTTTTACGATGAAGGTGTAAATGTGGAAATCAAAATTAAGTTATTGAGATCATTTAGTATCATATTTAGTGGGAAAGTTACAAAGATATTTTAAAAAACCCTAAGGTCATCTCCAACCATTTACGCCAAACTCAAACCCATTTTTGAGTATACGGCACACCAAAAAGTAGTTTTATTCTAATCATTTACACCAAATTTAAGTTTACACCATTTTTGAGTATTTTGTCTAACAAAATTTTGGAGTAAACACCATATTTGGTGTTATTCCATTGAAAAACCCAAAAATGGGTTTGAGTTTGGTGTATGAGTGGAGAAATTATCTATACCAAAAATGAGTTTTAGTGTATTGTTGGAGATGGTCTAACCACGATGGCTACTATGGCACTCATGCCTGGAATGGGAACTTGCTTTGTCGTGTAGCTTTTTGCTGTTCCCATTGCTTTGATAATTCATTCTGATTTTGTGGTCATCCTTGAAGGGGCATATGGAGTTTTTCCGCACTACAAATTTCGTATGGCATTCGGGTTAGGTCATGGGATTGTTGGGTTTACTTCAATTGTTTACTTTAACAAATTTGTGTCTGCTTTGAAATGATAATTTATGTATATGCTCGACACACTTTGGCTACAGAACAATAATTACAAATAAAATATAATGATTGATTGAAAGAAATAAAGCAAAAGGTAGAAGTTCAAATTGTGAGACTAAAGTTGTATGAACCAAAGCATTTGGTGTCCTTTTTCTACATGTTTAAAGAGAACATAATGATTAGTTCTTTGCTTTGATGTAAAACTAAAGAATATTTTTTTCAAGTATATATATGTAACGGTGTAATTCATGATTGTTACCTATCCAAAGTGTTTGCACAACTCTCAAATTATCACATCTCTACATCCTTTTTGTTTGGTTTTTCTTTGAATGCATATTGCTCTTTCTTCACTAAACTCTCATGAATTTCTTAGGGTCTTTTTAGAATATGCATTAATATTCTTAGTTTGGGTGGTGTCTTTTTTTTTATAGAATCTTAATTTGTGTTGTTTCAAATCCACTTTTGTACATAAACTCGCAAATCTCTTGTAGATTAGTTGTATGCATAAATTAGTCTTGCGACTTTGACACGCATTAATTTTTCGCGTTATTATTTTCTAGTTTTGTGAACAATTTGTGGAAATATTGAATCATGGAGAAGAAGGTTATTAACCAATTCTACCATGAACATCCTTTGATTCTCATGGAAAATGTGAGTGACGAGGATAGTTCAAATTGTTATGGGTGTGGCTATCTTGTAACTAATTTAGAGTCAGCCTATGTTTGCACGCAACAAAAAAATTGTCAGAATAGGATTATCCTCCACAAGAAATGTGGAGAATTACCTATTCAAGTTTTGCATCCTAAACACCCTCAACATCCCCTTCACCTAGTTGATTACCACGGGAAGAGTGACCCGGGTGGTGCGATGTATGTTTGCATGATCTTAAACCCGTGCTTGCGTACCGATGTTCTAGCTGTGATTTCGATGTTGATATAAAATGCGAAAGGATAAGCATAAATGTGATATTAGAAGAGAAAAGACAAATAGAGCATCCAAGTCACTCTGACCATCCCTTGACACTTATGAGAAAGCCCCCACTAACATTTTGTTGTGATGGGTGTGGTATCGAAGATGTGGACATGGCGTATATATGTAGCACATGATGAGGATGATGATGGTTCCAATGTGATTGAATTCCCGCTACATGCCCATGACATATTGAAGGAGTTAATCACACCTTTCGTGATGAGAGAAAAAGGTCTTAACAACATCCCGGATGTAACAGACATGCCAGCAACAGTGAAGATGCCGGAGACCACCGCAAGTTTTTCATTTTTATTCAATTATCACAAGCATCCGTTGAGTTTGGTTTCAGAGTTGTCCAATAAAGATGATGAAGTTGATCACAACAATATGATGGATGAGAGAGATGATGATGATGAATATGATGAGTTGAAGGTATGTGATGTGTGTGTCACACCCATACTTTCTCCTCCATATTACGAGTGTGCTCCTTGCAAATATTTTGTGCACTCCATTTGCTACTTGCTTCCAAAAACATTATCTTCTTCTTCTTCCTCCCCTGTCCTGTATGGTGATTGCCCAAAAACGCATGATAAAAACCACAAACTCACACTCTACTCAAGCTCATTATCCATAGATATGGATACAAGGCTTTGTAGGTGTGAGGCTTGTCATGTTCGCACAAACGGGATGGTGTACGAGTGTGAAGGGTGCGAGATGAAGATAGATGTCAAGTGCGCTTCTCTACCGACAACTATCAGACACGCATCTCACCCACATCGCACACCGCTAGTCTTGACTAGAATACCACCAGCAGGAGAAGAAGAAGCTGGCAAACGGAGACGTTGCCATGCCTGCAGATATTATATGGACGACTGTATTGCATATTGCTGCAGCAGCAATGACTGCAACTTTGCGTTGGACTTGAGATGTGCTATGCTGCCGGCGAGCATAACGATGCGTGAGTGGGACAAGCACCATTCATTGATGTTGTCATTTGATGCCTCTCTCGACCATCCCTCCGACTTTGTTTGTGATTTTTGTGAAAAGGAATTGCATCCCAAGGAGTGGATGTATCACTGTCGCCAATGCGACCTTTCTTTCCACCTGTATTGTCTAAAAGCTGCATCTGGCTGGTATCGAAACATCAAATTTGGGCGCCGATTTTTGTTGGACGGTATTCACCCGAATCACCCTCTCACATTCAATCACATCACTATCAAGAGAAGATGCGACCTTTGTCATGTGGTTATGTATGACTACTGTGGGTTAGAATGTGCATCATGTTACTATGTTGTGTGCACATATTGTGCTAGGACAGAGTTAGCTAAAATGATGTAATTTGCAACTTAATTGAAAGATGTGATTTTGCTGCCACAAGAAAAGGCGTAGAGCGTCGTGGCAATGACAACGGCCGCTCGGTGGCGGGAGAAGAGGTTTTTCGAGGATTCCTAACGTTTCTTTTAACCGATTTCTAATGAAAAAAGAACACATTGTTGAATCCATACTAACAAGATCTTGATTCTGGTATATAAAATGTTATAAACAACGAGGTACAAACACCTGCAAATTACATCATTTTGACAACTCTCTCCTAGCACAATATAGGCACACAACATAGTAACATGATGCACATTCTAATCCACAGTAGTTAAACACTTTCACATGGCAAAGGTCGCATCTTCTCTTGATAGTGATGTGATTGAATGTGAGAGGGTGATTCCGGTGAACCCCGTCCAACACAAATCGGCGCCCAAGTTTGATGTTCCTAAACCAGCCAGAAGCAGCCCTGAGGCAAAAAAGGTGGAAGGAAAGGTCGCATTGGCGACAGTGATACATCCACCTCTTGGGATGCAATTCCTCTTCACACAAATCACAAACAAAGTCGGAGGGATGGTCGAGAGAGGCATCAAATGACAACATCAATGAATGGTTTTTGTCCCACTCACGCATCATTATGCTCGCCGGCAGCATAGCACATCTCAAGTGCAACGCAAAGTCGCAATCATTGCTGCTGCAGCAATATGCAATACAGTTGTCCAAAAAAGATCTGCAGCCAGAGCAACATTTCGGTTTGCCAGCTTCTCGAGGTGGTGTTCTAGTCAAGACTAGCGGTCTGTGAAGTCGGTGAGCTGCGTGCCTGATAGTTGTCGGCAGAGAAGCGCACTTGACATCCACCTTCATTCCACACCCTTCACACGCGTACACCATCCCATTTGTGAAATGCCCACAAACCACACACTTGCAAAACCTCGGATTCCTATCTGTAAATATTGAGCTTGTATAGAGCGTGAATTTATGGTTTTTATCATGCGTTTTTGGGCAATCACCATACAGGACAGGAGAAGAAGATGATGATGACGATAAAGTTTTAGGAAACAAGTAGCAAATGGAGTGCAAAAAATATTTGCAAGGAGCACACTTGTAATATGGAAGAGAAGATATGGGTGTTACACACGCATCGCATATCTTCAACTCATCACCTTTGTCTCTCTCATCCATCCCTTCGTTGTAATCAACTTTATCATCTTTACTGGACAACTCTGAAACCAAACTCAAAGGATGTTTGTGATAATTGAACAAAAATGAAAAACTTGCTATGGTCTCTGGCATCTTCACCGTTGCGGGCATGTCTTTTACATCTGGGATGTTGTCAAGACCTTGTTCTCTCATCACAAAGGGTGTGATCAACTTCTTGGATACATCATGGGCATGTAGCGGAAATTCAATAACGTTGGAACCATCATCATCCTCATCATGTCGTCTGGAATGATCAAATATAAAAAATTATTTATTTTTTACGAATCAAGTGTTGTGTATGAAATCAAACAACTAAAACCAACAAGTAAAGCTATTAAATAAAGCCAAACTTACAAGTCTCCTGTGGTGGATGCAACAACACATCTGATATGGGCAAAGAATCTGCAGTCACCACAAAAATACACCCAACTTGTTCTATCTAATCTTTTGAGACAGACATCACAATGGTATATATATTTGCGATGCTTTGATGGAAAAGTGAAGGCAAGAGAAAGAGGATGGTGGTGGTATTGGGGATTTAAGGGGAGAATGAGGGGCAACGATGCACAACTCTTATGAATACACACCTCACATATGCTACATATATACGCCATGTCCACATCTTCGATACCACACCCATCACAACAAAATGTTAGTGGGGGCTTTCTCATAAGTGTCAAGGGATGGTCAGAGTGACTTGGATGCTCTATTTGTCTTTTCTCTTCTAATATCACATTTATGCTTATCTTTTCACATTTTATATCAACATCAAAATCACAGCTAGAACATCGGTACCCAAGCACGGGTTCGAGATCATGCAAACATACATCGCACCACCCGAGGCCACTCTTCCGGTGGTAATCAACTAGGTGAAGGGGATGTTGAGGGTGTTTAGGATGCAAAACTTGAATAGGTAATTCTCCACATTTCTTGTGGAGGACAATCCTATTCTGACAAGTTTTTTGTTGCGTGCAAACATATGCTGACTCTAAATTAGTTACAGGATCACCACAACCATAACAATTTGGACTATCCTCGTCACTCACATTTTCCATGAGATACAAAGGATGTTCATGGTAGAATTGGTTAATAACCTTCTTCTCCATGATTCAATATTTCCACAAATTGTTCACAAAACTAGAAAATATAACGCGAAAATTAATGCATGTAGAATAGTAGAAGTCGCAAGACTAATTTATGCATACAATTTATCTACAAGAGATTTGCGAGTTTATGTAAAAAAGTGGATTTGAAACAACACAAACTAAGAAATGCATATTTTCAAAACAAAAAAACACACTAAGAAATTCATGAGAGTTTTAGTGAAGATGGAGCAATATGCATTCAAAGAAAAACCAAACAAAAAGGATGTAGAGATGTGATAATTTGAGAGTTGTGCAAACACTTTGGATAGGTATAACAATCATGAATCACACCGTTATGTATATATACTTCAAACAAATATTCTTTAGTTTTACATCAAAGCAAAGAACTAATCATCATGTTCTTTTTAAAATTGTTAAATATGTAGAAAAAGGATACAAAATGATTTGGTTCGATATCTTTAGCCATATAGTATATAATTCAAATAAAGATTCTTTAGTTTTATCAAAGCAAAGAACTAATCAATATGTTCTCTTTAAACTTGTTTAATATGCAGAAAAAGGATACTAAACGATTTGGTTCGATATATTATTACAACTTTAGTCTCACAATTTGAACTTCTAACTTTTGCTTTATTTCCTTTGATTATTATATTTTATTTGTAATTATTGTTCTGTAGCCAAAGTATGTCGAGCATATATATAAATTATCATATCAAAGCAGACACTAAATTTTGATAAAGTAAAAGTGAGACCTTAACAATAATACTTTTTTTACTCTGTATTCTGTAACAAGGCCATACCTGATTCGAGATTTTTTTATGTTTCCGCTGTCAAGCATTTCGTCGAACATGATTCGGGCATGAGTGTAAGCAGCACTGCAAACAAACAAGCATATTTCCGGCGTCTGTACAAAAATCAACTTCGCCAGCTTCCTTATCGCCTGAAAACGTTGGAATAAATATCCTATTCTGAATCATGCTCATGAATTTGACTTTTTATGGTATATGCTTGCTACCTGCAAACTGCAATTAGGGATGCCGCCAATTCCGATTCCAAAATAAAGTTAAAAATAAAGAGCATCAAAGCTAAGAACAAACATTTATGCTCTCTTCAAAATTATTTAACATTCCATTAGTCTCACAATTTCAAATTTTTCCCTTTTACACTTTATTTTGTCCAATCATTAATTATACTTTATATGCAATTATTGTTTTATAACTAAATAAATGACTAGAGCATATGTTTAGTTTGTAATAATGTCAAAGCAGACACAAATTTTAGCTAACTCCATCTTTGCACAAAATGCACAAATGAAATCTACAAGATATGAAGAATATTAGTTACATCATTTTAGCTAACTCTGTCCTAGCACAAACCAAGCACACAACATAGTAACATGGTGCACATTCTAACCCACAGTAGCTATACACATTCCTATGACAAATATCACATCTTCTCTTGACAGTGATCCAGTTGAATGTGAGAGGGTGATTCCGGTGAAGCCCGTCCAACACAAACCGGCGCCCAAATTTGATGTTTCTATACCCACCGGAAGCAGTGTCGAGGCACAAAAGGTGGAAAGAAACGTTGCATTGGCGACAGTGATACATCCACCTCCTGGGATGCAATTCCTCCTCACAAAAATCACAAATGAAGTCGGAGGGATGGTCGAAGGAGGCATGGAACGACAACACCAGAGGATGGCGTTCGTCCCACTCACGCCTCGTTATGCTCGCAGGCAGCATAGCACATTCCACGTGCAACGCAAAGTCACAGTCATCGCGGCTGCAACAGTATGCTACAGAGTTGTTGAAATAGTATGTGCAGCCACGGCAAAAGTTCAGTTTGCTGGATTCTTCTCGTGGCGGGGTTCTAGTCAAGACTAGCCGCCTGTGACGCAGGTGAGATGCGTGTTTGATACTCGTTGGTAGAGACGCACACTTGACATCTATCTTACTTTTGCACCCGCCACACTCGTACATCATTCCGTTTGTGAGTAAACCACAAATCTCACACTTGCACAGCGAAACGTCCATATCCGTTAATTCCGAGCTTGTATAGAGTGTGAGTCTACGGGTTTTATAATGTGGTTGTGGGCATTTACAATATAGGTAAGGAGACAACGACGGTGCTGCTGCTGCTGCTGCTGCTGACGAAGATAATGTTTTGGGTAACAAGTAGCAAATGGAGTGTACAAAATACATGCAAGCAGCAGCAGCACACGCGTAGTAGGGAGGAGAAGATATGGGTGTTACACACACATCGCATATCTTCAAAACATCATCGTCGTCTCTCCCATCCAATGGAAGAGGCAACTCAGAAACCAAACTCAATAGATGCTTGTGATAGTTGAATAAAAATGAAAAACTTGCCGTGGTCTCCGGCATCTTCACTGTTGCTGGCATGTTTGTTACATCCGGGATGTTGTCAAGACCTTTTTCTCTCATCACGAAAGGTGTGATTAACTCCTTCGATATGTCATGTGCACGTAGCGGAAATTCAACCACATCGAAACCATCATCATCTCCGCCTCTGAAATGATCACCAATATCATATCAGGGATGCGTTATAATGCTAACTTTTCTTAAATTGCTAACTTGCTAACTCGTAGTGTATTAAAAATGTCAACACGATCATATTAAAATGTCAACACATATTTGTATTGACATTTAAATATTAATGTCAAACACGTTAGCAATTTAAGAAAAGTTAGCAACGGATCACAACACTATCATATCATACATACAAACATACACAAATTGGTTAGTATGACATTCTTTTTATCTAAATAAGCGCAAGACAACAAGATGAAGAGCTAAGTGTTAGATCTTACAAATTTGAGTCTTCCTCTGCTATCTCCGTAGTCGTGGATGCAACACACCTGATATGCGCAAAGAATCTGCAATCACCACAAAAATACATCCAACTTGTTCTATCTAATCTTTTGAGACAGACATCACAATTGAATATATATTTGCGATATTCCATTGGAAAAACGAAGGCAAGAGAAAGACGATGGTGGTGGTATCGGAGATTGTTGGGGAGAAGGAGGGGCAACGATGCACAAGCTTTGTGTACCATAAATTCACATGTTGAGCATATGTAAACCATGTCCACATCATCAACGCCACAACCATCACAATAAAATGAAAATAAGGGCTTTCTCATTAGTGTCAAAGGGTGATTAGGGTGACTTGGGTGTTCAATTTGTCTCTCCCCCTCTAATATATCATCAATACTTATTCTTTTGCATCTCAAGTCGAAGTCGAACATACAGCTCGAACACTGGTACCCTAGCACCTTACCAAGATCAGACGTACACATATCGCACCAGAGGCCCAATGAACGGTGGTAATCAAATAGGTGAAGGGGATGGTCAGGGTGTTTAGGGTGCAAAATTTGGCTAGGTAACTCCCCACATTTCTTGTGCAGGATAATCCTATTCGGACAATTTTGCACCGTGCAAGCATACGCGACCTCCAAATCATTCACGGGAATACCACACCCGTAACAATTTGGAGTCTCGTCTTTACTCACATTTTCAATGAGAATCAAAGGATGCTCATGGTAAAAACGGTCAATGACCTTCTTCTCCATGATTGAATGTCTATGGTGCAATGCAAGAACAGGTCACAAAATAACTGAAAATAAGCAAGCAAAATATTAATATAAATTCTTTAGAGAAATATAAGCATGCATTAACTACCAAACGAAATGAAAAAAATTTTAAAGTATAGACAAACATATAGTAGTTTGAATTCTCTCAAAATACTGCAAAATCAGAAACACTGCAAAATCAGTGTATATGTAATTAGAAGAAAATTTGAGTGGAAATGTGGAGTGCAATGTGTAACAAGTCATGATTAAACCACTATATATAACGTAAAATTCGAACAAAAATATACCTTAGATATACATGAAATGAAAGTATAGAATAAAGAGGATTAACATTCTAGGCAGAGTAAGATGTGGGCCTTCTCACCTTAGTTGTACATGAGAGTAAAGAATAAAGAGCATTAACATTTTAGACCAAGTAACATGTCTACCTTCTATTAACTTATTAAGATTTAATTTTGTAGAATTGATGAAATCTTTATATGATTCTACCTTGAATAAATAAGACAAGATTAATCGATATTGAACTACGTTTGTTGACAACTAATCAAACAACAATTTTGAAAAATCAAACGTTAGGATGTTTCAAAATGATCGAAACTTGCAGAAATGAAGCTAGGAAAAAAAAGAAGGAAGTATAACTTTAACCTTTTGATATTGGGGATTCTTCTAACCACCCCCTCGCCGAAGTTGAGATTGCTCATTACAATAAGATTGTGAATTTTTAATTTAAATCTAATACTAATAAATTGTAGAATTTTAATTGTATGAGTTTACATAATTTTAATGCATATTCACGTGAACCGTGATTACACTCTATTATGTGTTTATATACCCACATACTATACATATATTATACGTATATAATAAAATAGTTTTATACGAGTAGTTTACAATTGTAGAAACGATTTTTCAGTTGATGTAAAAATAGCGGGAGATTTAAGTCATATTAATAAATCATGCATGGGGTGTATATATGGTTATGTATACTATTGGAGTAGTATATATGGGATAGGAATTGAGATCAAATGAAAACTCTAAACATTGTACAAACTCAAAATTATGATCTAGACCATTGAAAAATGTCAACAAGTCAAAAAAAACATCAATAGAAAAATGTCAATAGAATTTTAACTGTAGACAATGATTAATGTTGTGTTCATATTGTGTTGATATTGTGTTGACATTAAAATCTTGAAAGTTTATATTGTGTTGATATTGTATTGAAACTATATTGAAGCTGTGTTAAGAAGTTTCGAGTTTGTACAATATATAAGTTTGCATATAATTTCCATATTAAAAAATTTGTTCCATTATCAGCGTGAACATGTAATCTCACAGCTGGAAGTGGGCCCCTTTAAAATTCCATTTGTCAATATGTTAGCGATAGGACACACCACATAATATTTCCACATAGGTATGCCTAGTCCATGGAATTTTTTCGCATCACGAGATCAGTTGCAAAACTAAATACTCCTTCCGTCCCCCATAATTTTACCCAGTATTTCATTTTGGGCCGTCCCACATAATTTTACTCACTTCACTTTTACCATTTCCACATAATTAGAAAGGACTCCCTACGATAGCCCCGTACACTGAAATAAAATAAAAACAAGTAAATTAATCAACTAACAACGGCGCCAAAAACTTTACTCGATTTATTTTAATACGAGAAATACCCGCAAGTGTACGAGGCTATCGTAGTATAGGCAAGTCAAGAGTATCGTATCCACAGAGACTAATTAAGTGCTTAAGTACCTCGAATCAAGATCATTCGCTATTTAGACAACCGAAGATTGGGTTTTTGTATCTAAATCCTAAGAACAATGAATCAAAACAAAGTAAATAAAATGAAGATGAGTGAATTGAAGAGAAAGTGGATAAAGAGTAGAGCTCTGGGATCCAACTACAATGTTATAGTCTTGAATTAATCTCACTAAACCTTAAATCAATCTTCGAGCTATGCCGACTGGGGTCTCAAAAGTTACTAAGCTATCACGAAGGTAAGATCATTCCTTCTCTCGAATGCACATGACTTGTAGGTTGCATGCTAGGCCCAAAGTCCCCTTATAGTGTAAGCACACAACTCCAAAAGACTCCTAAGATTTATATCCTCACACAAAACCTCACTCCTCTCGGATGATATTGATTAAGGTGTTGTCCACTCCCAAATCACACATTTGTTAATCAACTCTCGTATATTGTAACAATGTAAAGATGCATTCAAACGGGTAGCTAATCCAATGGATGTAAAGGCGCGGGAATGAAAAAATAACTACATGAGCCAAGAATAACATTAAAAGATCGATTCACTTATTTGTGTCTATAGGATTATTAGGAAAGTCGTTACCATAGGATAAGCCCTCTCTCGAGTGCACCTACCCAGTTGATTAGATTCTAACTATCAAAGTCTCCTTCCAATAGATTAGATTCTAATTCCTTAAGTTCCTAAGACTCAAGCCCTCACAAAGGGTCCCCTCTCTCGAGTGTAGATAAACCATGTGTTGTACTCGTTCCTTTTACCACGTAAAACTAGCTATCTCTCGATTAATCTAGTTAAACGGACATGGTTCTAAAGTTGGCCAAACAAAAGAACAATAAAAGCACAAGAACAAGCAAAATAACCACAAGAGCTAGGCGAAGGTTCAATTCAATTAAATCAAAACATATTCAAAGTAATCTTCACCCAAAGCTCCACAAATGTATCTAGCTACTCATGTTTAACAAGAATTCAACAAAATCATCGGTAGAAAACATGGAAAACACAAGTAAATTGATACTAAATGTCCCGGAGATGAATTGGGGGTTGAGAATCCTTCGTCTTGATGGTTGAACTCTTCTCAATCGCCCTCCTCTTGCTCTTGGACGAAAATTGGTGTATATGGATGTTTGGAGGCGGAAGAATGGTGTAGGAGGATGATGGGCGTGAATCTGTGAACCCTAGGCGCTGCACATATATATAAAGCAAAACACCCGCCCGGGCGCCGTGCCCGGGCGTTTTCTTCTCAAACCGGGCGTTTTCTTCCCTAAGTCGGGCGTTTTTACTGGACTGGGCAGTGTTCGTCTAATGGCCATAACTTCTTTTACGGGACTCCGATTGAGGCGTTTAAGATACCCACGAGAAGCCCTTTCGAAGACGACGAGATTGATATGAATTAGGGGCTGATTGGACTTCAAAATCTCCAGAAAAAATGCCTCGAACTAAGGCTACTGCACATCCACTTGATTTGCAAATTTTTCTACATATTCTTCACAAAATGGTCAAATACCAAAATAATAGAGAAGTAATCATAATCATATCCGATAATAGACAAAATGTGATCAAAATCATGCAAGATTACTCTCTAAAACCAAGCAAAATCCAAGTATGTCACGTGCCGGGTCAAAGTGAGTAAAATTATAAGGGACGGAGGGAGTAATTTATTCGTAGTATGGAATAAAAAATTGCTAAGACAGCAACTTTTCATTTGACTTATACTTAAATTATTTCAATGCTTAATAGGAAAAAAAAAAAAAAAAAAAAAAAAAAAAAAAAAAAAAAAAAACTATCGATTCAATAACTCATAAACTCATCAGGATTAAGTTTGACATATCATTAAATCACCCACCAAATTTCGTTTACAAAATTTCAGCTACGTTGATCTCCATTGCTTCCTTGCGAATAGGGGGTTAAGGTGACCCATTCTTTCAAGTTTCAATCTCCATTTCAGTTGACTTTAATCTTTAAATTAGAACTTTTTATTTGTTCGACTTCATGCCTATATTGACCTTTTTTATTTGGAAATTTGTGTGTGACTTTTAGATTGAAAAGTGATTTATTGAATTGAGCTTCTATATATGGTTCAAATATTGCAATGATGAGTGTCTGGCTATTGTTAAGATCACTGGAACTGATAGAGATTGATGGTGCTTCTTAGGAATGGAATGAAAATTTCTTTGCATTTTCATTTCATTATGTGCTTTATTTCATCACACCAAACAAATGAATGGATTGAAAGTAGGATCACATTCCATTCATCATACAAAGAAGGGTGTTAGTGTTGAAGCATTCAGTCCATACATAATGTTAATGAGGATTTGTATCTTTTGGCTTATTCAGAAATATGACTAGTGCTTCTTTTCTTATAGTACTAATATAAGTTCTCCGAGAATGGCTGACAATGATGCTCTAGCTCAAAACATTACCTCTAACGAGAGTAATGCATCTTCGGAGAAGGAAATAGAAATGTCAATTGATGCATTGGCAAGTACAGTTCAAGAAACCTTCTCACTTTCGAAGAGACATAAGTTCTGGGAGACCCAACCGGTTGGCCAGTTCAACGATCTTGGAGATACGAGCCTTCCTGAAGGGCCGATTCAACAGCCTACACCAC
>NC_062966.1:38227023-38261706 GCF_023119035.1 Salvia hispanica | reverse complement strand
CAAAACATCATCGTCGTCTCTCCCATCCAATGGAAGAGGCAACTCAGAAACCAAACTCAATGGATGCTTGTGATAGTTGAATAAAAATGAAAAACTTGCCGTGGTCTCCGGCATCTTCACTATTGCTGGCATGTTTGTTACATCCGGGATGTTGTCAAGACCTTTTTCTCTCATCACGAAAGGTGTGATTAACTCCTTCGATATGTCATGTGCATGTAGCGGAAATTCAACCACATCGAAACCATCATCATCTCTGCCTCTGAAATGATCACCAATATCATATATAACGCTAACTTTTCTTAAATTGCTAACTTGCTAACTCATCAACGTAGTGTATTAAAAATATCAACACGATCACATTAAAATGTCAACATATATTTGTATTGACATTTAAATATTAATGTCAACAAAATGTATTATAATACTATCAACGTATTCAGTATCATTGTGTTGACATTTTTAATACACTACGTTGACGAGTTAGCAAGTTAGCAATTTAAGAAAAGTTAGCAACGGATCACAACACTATCATATCATACATACTTACAAACATACACAAATTGGTTAGTATGACATTCTTTTTATCTAAATAAGCGCAAGACAACAAGATGAAGAGCTGGTAAGTGTTAGATCTTACAAATTTGAGTCTTCCTCTGCTATCTCCGTAGTCGTCGATGCAACACACCTGATATGCGCAAAGAATCTGCAATCACCACAAAAATACATCCAACTTGTTCTATCTAATCTTTTGAGACAGACATCACAATTGAATATATATTTGCGATATTCCATTGGAAAAACGAAGGCAAGAGAAAGATGATGGTGGTGGTATCGGAGATTGATGGGGAGAATGAGGGGCAACGATGCACAAGTTTTGTGGACCATAAATTCACATGTTGAGCATATGTAAACCATGTCCACATCATCAACGCCACAACCATCACAATAAAATGAAAATAAGGGCTTTCTCATTAGTGTCAAAGGGTGATTAGGGTGACTCGGGTGTTCAATTTGTCTCTCCCCCTCTAATATATCATCAATACTTATTCTTTTGCATCTCAAGTCGAAGTCGAACATACAGATTGAACACTGGTACCCTAGCACCTTACCAAGATCGGACGTACACATATCGCACCAGAGGCCCAATGAACGGTGGTAATCAAATAGGTCAAGGGGATGGTCAGGGTGTTTAGGGTGCAAAATTTGGCTAGGTAACTCCCCACATTTCTTGTGGAGGATAATCCTATTCAGACAATTTTGCACCGTGCAAGCATACGCCACCTCCAAATCATTCACGGGAATACCACACCCGTAACAATTTGGAGTCTCGTCTTTACTCACATTTTCAATGAGAATCAAAGGATGTTCGTGGTAGAAACGGTCAATGACCTTCTTCTCCATGATTGAATGTCTATGGTGCAATGCAAGAACAGGTCACAGAATTACTGAAAATAAGCGAGCAAAATATTAATATAAATTCGTTAGAGAAGCATGCATTAACTACACAACGAACATATAGTAGTTTGAATTCTCTCAAAAATACCTGTATCCACATAAACACTGCAAAATCAGTGTATATGTAATCAGAAGAAATTTGAGTGGGAGATGTGGAGTGCAATGTGTAACAAGTCATGATTAAACCACTATATATAGCGTAAAATTTGAACAAAAATATACCTTAGATATACATGAAATGAAAGTAAAGAATAAAGAGGATTACCATTCTAGACAGAGTAATATGTGGGCCTTCTCACCTTAGCTGTACATGAGAGTAAGGAATAAAGAGCATTAACATTCTAGAGAAAGCAACTTGTGTATTAACTTTGAAGATTTAATTTTGTAGAATTGATGAAATCTTTATATAATTCTACCTTGAACTAATAAAACAAGATTAATCGATATTGAATTGCGTTTATTGACAACCAATCAAACAACAATTTTGAAAATACAACGTCAGGATGTTTCAAAATGATCGAAACTTGGGAAAATGAAGCTAGGAAGAAAAAGAAGGTTGAACCTTACCTCACAAATTCTTTTGAACTCGAAGTTGAAGGCCTTATTAGAGATGGGCCACTCACACCTTAAAAAGCCTCGTAGGGGGAGGGTTATCCACACTTGTATAGATTAGATTGGATCATCACCAAGGCCTCATAAAGGGGAGGGTTATCCACACTTATATAGATTAGATTGGATCATCACCAAGTCGATGTGAGACAGAATTGAGAGAATTTAACACGCCCCCTCACGTATGGGCCCGAAAGGACATCGGTCTTCCATCACGTGGATAGGCAATGCAAGAGATAAGAGAGAACCATCATCGATGTGGGCCGGTAAGGACATCGGTCTTCCACTCGTGGGGTAGATAAGAAATAAAGAGAAATTCATCATCGACTTGGGCCCGCTCTGATACCATATTAGAAATGGGTCACTCACCCCTTAAAAGGCCTCATAAGGGGGGGGGGGTTATCCACACTTATATAGATTAGATTGGATCACCACCAATTCGATGTGGGACAGAATTGAGAGAATTTAACACCTTCATTGCCGAATTCCTCTTGCTCATCTACTATTCTTTGAGCAGAGTCCACCTCAGTGGTCTTACAATCTTCCAACTCGATTGATTGAAGTGTTGGTATGTCTCCTATGCTCGAAGGAATCTCCCAAAACCAAAATAATTTCCGGAGAACAAGGTACCTGAGGTTGTGAAGATACTGAAGATTGCTGAGACAGTGATCACATCCCTCGGTTGAGGTTTTATTATAATATAACTTTAACCTTTTGATATTGGGGATTCTTCTAACCACCCCCTCGCCGAAGTTGAGATTGCTCATTACAATAAGATTGTGAATTTTTAATTTAAATCTGATACTAATAAATTGTATAAGTGTACATAATTTTAATGCATATTCACGTGAACCGTGATCACACTGTATTAGGGGAGTGATCAATTACTAACTCATCATTTAATTGCTAACTACAACTACGTTGAAGCCATAGAATTTTAAAAAACGTGTGGTCTACAATTTGCCACGTGTAATTTTCCTTTTTATTAATTAAATCGAAACAGATAAAAAAAAAACTTCAAATTAGGGTTTTGGATGAAAATGTCAATATAGTGTTTCGAAAATATCAACACAATGCTTTGAGAATATCAACACAATGCTTTAAGAATGTTAACTCAGGGCTTATATTGACATTCTACATGTATTATATTGACATATTTTATATAGTATGTTGACATTTTCTGCTATACGAAAAAATTAAAAAAAAAATCAAATTTTGACTTCGGAACATATGCATGTAGGATATCATTGGAATCCTTATAAAATTATCTTTAATTTGATATATGTTTTACGAATTTAAAGTTTTGAGATTTCTTTGAAAAGTTAGTTATAACTAATTTTGTAGTTAATTGACATTAATACTCAGGGTTGATGATCTAGGCCCTTAATTTGAATATCTAATGGTTATTATTTAGTTGTAGTTAGCAATAAAGTGTGAGTTAGCAATATAACACTTCATCACTTATTATGTGTTTATATACCCATATACTACACATATATTATACGTATATAATAAAATAGTTTTATACGAGTAGTTTACAATTGTAGAAACGATTTTTCAGTTGATGTAAAAATAGTGGGAGATTTAAGTCATATTAATATATCATGCATGGGGTGCGTTATATTGCTAACTATTTAAATTGCTAACTCTGCTAACTCGTCAATACAGTGTATTAAAAATTTCAACACGGTGACATCAAAATGTCAACATATAATATCAACACATTATATTGATAAAACAAAATTATGTGTTCACATTTTAATGTCATCGCGTTGATATTTTTAATACACTGCATTGATGAGTTAGCAAGTTAACAACTTAAGAAAGTTAGCAATTGATCACACCCCTCATGCATGGAGCGTATATATGGTTACGTAAACTAGTGGAGTAGTATATATGGGATAATTATAATTTCCATATTTAAAAAAATTTCATTATCAGCGTGAACATGTAATCTTACAGCTGGAAGTGGGCCCCTCTAAAATTCCATTTGTCAATATATTAATGGTAGGACACACCGCACAATATTTCCACCTAGGTATGTGTAGTCCATGGAATTTTTTCTCATCACGAGATCAGTTGCAAAACTAAATAATTTATTCGTAGTATGGAATAACAAATTGCAAAGACAGCAACTTTTCATTTGACTTCTACTTAAATTATTTCAATGCTTAATAGAAAAAAAAAACTATCGATTCAATAACTCATGAACTCATCAGGATTAAGTTTGACATATCATTAAATCACCCACCAAATTTCGTTTACAAAATTTCAGCTACGTTGATCTCCATTGCTTCCTTGCGAATCGGGGGTTAAGGTGACCCATTCTTTCAATCTCCATTTCGGTTGACTTTAATCTTTAAATTTGAACTTTTTATTTGTTCGATTTCATGCCTATATTGACCTTTTTTATTTGGAAATTTGTGTGCGACTTTTAGATTGAAAAGTGATTTATTGAATTGAGCTTCTATGGTTCAAAACTTCAAATATTGCATATGATGAGTGTGTTAAAATCACTGGAACGTTGACTGTGATTATTGTCTCTGATGGTGTTTCTTAGGAATGGAATGGAATGAAAATTTCTTTGCATTTTCATTTCATTCCGCGCTTTATTCATCGCACCAAACAAAAGAATAGAATGAAAGTAGGAATCACGTTCCATTCATCATACCAAGAAGTGTGTTAGTGTTGAAGCATTCAGTCCTGCAATCTGATGAGTTAGTTTCGTATTGTTAAGCTGCATACATTATGTTAATGAGCGAGGATTTGATTTGTATCTTTTG
Organism: Salvia hispanica; assembly: GCF_023119035.1. NCBI lineage: Eukaryota > Viridiplantae > Streptophyta > Magnoliopsida > Lamiales > Lamiaceae > Salvia > Salvia hispanica. The sequence continues at coordinate 38,256,859 of NC_062966.1, read as the reverse complement.
GCTTATTCAGAAATATAAGTTCTCAGAGAATGGCTGACAACGATGCTCCAGCTCAAAACATTACCTCTAACAAGAGTAATGCATCTTCGGAGAAGGATATCGAAATGTCAATTGATGCATTGGCAAGTACAGTTCAAGAAACCTTCTCATTTTCAAAGAGACATAAGTTCTGGGAGACCCAACCGGTTCGCCAGTTTAACGATATTGGAGATACGAGCCTTCCTGAAGGGCCGATTCAACAGCCTACACCACTATCTGAAGTCAAGCAAGAGCCATATATTCTTCCATCTGCCTATGAATTGGTCACTTGCAATATGGATTCTGAGGAGGTGTGTAGTGAGGTTTATACTTTATTGACCAATAACTATGTTGAGAATGATGGTAGCATGTTTAGATTCAATTACTCGAAAGAGTTTCTTAGATGGGCACTCTGTCCTCCTGGTTATTTCCCGAGCTGGCACGTTGGGTTGAGGGTTAAGACTTCGAAGAAACTAGTTGCATTCATTAGTGGGATCCCTGCAAAAATTCGTATCCGGGATGCTGTAGTGCAGCTTGCACAGATCAATTTTTTGTGTGTTCATAAGAAGCTCCGGTCTAGAAGACTAACTCCGGTCATGATTAAGGAGGTTAGTCGCAGGGTTCGTATGGAGAATATATGGCAGGCGGCTTATACTGCTGGTGTTGTTTTGCCTACACCGATTGCATCATGTCAGTACTGGCACAGGTTGTTAAATACGAAGAAGCTACTTGATGTTGGGTATATTAGACTTGATGCATTGACGAGCATGACCGGCTATATCAACTTTAACAAGTTACCAGAGCAAACCGCAACTCCCGGCTTCAGAAAGATGGAACCTCATGATGTTGCTGCAGTTACTCGTTTGCTCAGGGAATACTTGAAGCAGTTTGTTGTGGCGCCAGATTTTGATGAGAACGACGTCGAGCACTGGCTGCTCCCCAAGGAAGACGTCGTGGATAGTTATCTAGTCGAAAGTCCTGAAAGCCACGAAATCACTGATTTCTGCAGTTTTTACTCGGTCCCCTCTTTGATACTTGATAGCCAGACGCACTCAGTTCTGAAGGTGGCCTACTCCTATTACAACGTATCCACCAAGACACCGTTGCTTCAATTGATGAACGATGCCCTCATTGTTGCCAAGAAGAAGGACTTCGACGTTTTCAACGCTTTAGATGTTATGCAGAACGAGATATTCTTGCAGAAGCTCAAGTTTAACCCCGGGGACGGGAAGCTTCGTTACTATCTGTACAACTATCGGGTAAAGCACATCCTGAGATCATCGGAGCTTGGCCTCGTGCTCTTATAGGTTCATAGGTTATGCTGTCACCAGTGAGCAATTATTTTGTACAAGTGGTGTTTTTTCTCTATTCTTGGAAGACTACTATCTTTGGTATTCCCAAACCAAAAAAATTAGATGAATCTGTTACTGAACATTTGTACATTGCATATTCATGCTAATATGCACATTATTATCAATATCTATTTCCACAAGTAAAAGCTGAATATTACACCAGTTTAGCTAACTCTCCCCAAGCACAACACAGTAACATGATGCACATTCTAACCCACAGTAGCATATAATTTTCCACATGACAAATATCACATCTTCTCTTGATAGTGATGTCACTGAATGTGAGATGGTGATTAGGGTGAATCCCATCCAACACATACCGTCGCCCGAATTTGATGTTTCTGTACCCACCGGATGCAGTGTCGAGGCAAAAAAGGTGGAAAGAAAGGTCACACTGGCGGCAGTGATACATCCACCCCTTTGGATTCATTTCTTTCTCACACGAGTCACAAACAAAGTTGGAGGGATGGTCGAGAGAGGCGTCAAATGACAACATAATTGAATGGTGTTTGTCCCATTCACGACTCATAGTACGGAGGAGAAAATATGGGTGTGACACACACATCACATATCTTCAACTCATCATCATCATCATCTCTCTCATCCATCATATTGTTGAGATCAACTTCATCATCTTTACTGGAGAACTCTGAAACCAAACTCAAAGGATGGTTGTGATAATTGAATAAAAATGAAAACCTTGCTTTGGTCAATGGCATCTTCAACGTTGCTGGCATGTCTTTTACATCTGGGATGTTGTCAAGACCTTGTTCTCTCATCACAAAAGGTGTGATCAACGTCTTGGATACATCATGGCCATGTAGCGGAAATTCAATCACATTGGAATCATCCTCATCATGCCGTCTGAAATGATCGAATAAGATATTTTATCTAGTGTTTACTAATCAAAAGTGTTTTGTAAGTTATCAAATCAAACAGAAAGAAAAATATTGCTATGAGGAACAATCAAACTTACAAGTTTGAGTCTCCTTCGGTGGCAGAAGAATCTGCAATCACCACAAAAATACACCCAACTTGTTTTGTCTAATCTTTTGTGACAGACATCACAAGAGTATATATCTTTCCAATGTTTCATTGGAAAACTGAAGGCAAGAGAAAGATGGTGGTGGTGGTATCGGAGATTTATGGGGAGAATGAGGGGCAACAATGCACAAGTTTTGTGTACCATAAATTCACATGTTGAGCATATATATAAGCCATGTCCACATCGTTAACACCACAACCATCACAACAAAATGGAAATAAAGGCTTTCTCATCAGTGTCAAAGGGTGATCAGGGTGACTTGGGTGTTCTACTTGTCTTTTCCCCCCTAATATAGCATCAATACTTATTCTTCCGCATGTTAAGTCGACGTTGAAATCACAACTTGGACATCGGTAGCCAAACACCTTACCAAGATTGCACATGCAAATATCACACCAGGCACCCAAAAGCTGGCGGTAATCAAACATGTGAATGGGATGCTCAGGGTGTTTAGGGTGCGAAATTTGAATAGGCAATTCTCCACATTTCTTGTGGAGGATAATCCTATTCGGACAAATTTGCACCGTGCAAGAATATGCCACCTCCAAATCATTTACGGGAACGCCACACCCATAACAATTTGGAGACTCATCTTCACTCACATATTCAGCGAGAATCAAAGGATGTTCGTGGTCACAACAATCGATAACCTTCTTCTCCATGACTGAATCTCTATGGTGCAATGCGAGAACAGGTACAAAATAACTGAAAATGAGCATGTATCAATATAAGTTTGTGAGAGTAATGTGAGCATGCGTTAACTAAACAATGAAAAGGAAAAGTTTTTAAGTATAGAAAAACATATAGTAGTTCGAATTCTCTCAGAAATACCTGTATCCACAGAAACAGTGCAAAATCTGTGTATATGTAATCAGAAAAATTTGAGTGTGAGATGCGGAGTGCAATGTGTAACAGGTCATGATTAAACCACTATATATAATGTAAATTTCGAACAAATATATACCTTAGATACACATGAAATGAAAGTAAAGAACAAAGAGGATTAACATTCTAGACAAAGCAGTATGTGGGCCTTCTAACCTTAGTTGTACATGAGAGTAAAGAATAAAGAGCATTAACATTCCTGACAAAGCAATACGTGGACCTTCTATTAACTTTGAACATTTAATTTTGTAGCATTGACGAAATCTTAATATAATTCTCTCTTGAACAAATAAGACAAGATTAATTGATATTGAACAACATTTATTCACAACCAATAGAACAACAATTTCAAAAATCCAATGTTAGCATGTATCAAAATGATCAAAACTTGCAGAAATAGTCTTAATCTTGAAATGAAATACAGTACTAGGAAGTTATTAACATTTAAGTCGTGTAAAAAAATTAAATACAAATTGAAGAACATAACAATAGTGATTCCGAAAGGATAAATATTATAGCAGCTGAGTTTTGTATTTAAAATAAGTGTGTGAAGTGGGAAAGGAAAAAGGTTGGGCTTTTACCTTACAAATTCTTTTGAACTCGAAGTTGAAGGCCTTCATTTCCTAATTCCTCTTGCTCGTCTACTATTCTTTGAGCGGAGTCCACCACAGTAGCCCTACAATCTTCCAACTCAATTGATTGAAGTGTTAGTATGTCTCCGATGCTCAAAGGAATCTCCCGAAACCAAAATAATTTCCGGAGAACAAGGTGCTCGAGGCGTGGAAAGTGGGTCTTGTCCGTCATCCATCTCTCTATATCGCAACTTTCAATCAGCAAGAATTTGAGACTACGAAATTGACCTTCAAATGTTTCCCACTCAATCCCAACAAAGGAGTCCATTTTCAGTTTGAGAACTTGAAGATGAGGCAACGAACCTATCGTTATCTCCATGTCTTCCCAATGGAGCATGGTCTTTTCCAACGTCAACTTCTTGAGGGAAGAAGGGAAGATGAGTTCCGAATCCAAATATTTGTGGAAATTATTTGAGTAACGAAAGCCAAGAACTTCGAGTTTGTGAAGATACTGAAGATTGCTGAGACAGTAATCACATCCCTTGGTTGAGGTTTTATTATAATACAACTTTAACCTTTTGATATTGGGGATTCTTCTAACCACCCCCTCACCGAAGTTGAGATTGCTCATTACAAAAAGCGACTGTAGGTTTTCCAATACAAAGACTCCATCTTGCCCATTCATATCACCATTGAGACCGTACGCAGCATCAAGTGTCCCCTCATAGGTCATGACATGCCTAAGTTGAGGCATCTTCCAAAACTCGAAAATGTAGTCAAAACCCATGTTATACAGAACTAGTGTCTGCAAATTCCAGAGAGAAGAGATGGCAGAAGGAATTCTAGACAGATGTTCATCGGTATCGACAACAAAGAATCGCAAGTTAACTAGCCGGAGTAAAAATTCTCCATAATTTTCACTACTTTCTTCCTCAAAGTACTTATCAGAAAAGGAAACCCTCAGCAATCTAAAATTATACGACAAACTCTTTGGAAGATCCCCAATCCAAGTACGGACAAGTGGTGCAGCTTCCAGAGATTGGAGGAGTGTTGTCGGATATTCCCATAACGTGCTTAGAATACGTCGTTGCGAATATATGTCTTGTGGAATGTCATGAATGCTCTTCTCTCTTAGCACAGATAAAAACTTCATTTTTCCGGCTTCTCTCAAACATACATCTCTCAAGAGATCATGGAGTTTGAATGATTTTAGTTTTCCATAATGGTTGCGTTTTTCGACTAAAAGCAGATTTCTATCAACAAGTTCTTCTAAGTACTCTTCTGCTACCTCTTCTAAACTCTTCCCGTCAAATGGTGTTACAAATCCCTCAGCAACCCATATTGGGATGAGTTGAGAGATTGGTGTCTCGTCATCTTCCGGCAATACTCCCAAATATAGAAAGCATGGTTTAATACAAACCGGCAAATTATCATAACTCATGTATAATATTTGCAAGCAACTTTCGTTATCCTCCATGTTCACAACTGAACTTAAGTTTCGCTGAATAGACTCCCAATTCTCTCGTGTTCGCTCAGACTTTGATAAGAGGCCCCCGATCACAACAATTGACAATGGAAGTCCTTTGCAACCTTTCACGATCTTCTTTCCAACGTCCTCCAATTCAAGAGGGCAAATTTGTTCCCCGAACACAGTTTTGGAAAACAGATTCCAACTAGTGGCCTCATCCAAAAACTTCATATCAAGACCATTCGAGTAGTTAAAGTTAGAAGCCAAGTTTGCCAGCCTTGTAGTCACTACTATTCTACTCCCATTGTCGTTATTAGGGAAGAAATTCCTAACTCCATCCCATGCTTTAATATCCCACATATCATCCATCACAATAAAATACCTCCTACCGAATAAATATTTGTACAGTTGCTCTCCTAATTCCTCTTCACTCAAATCACCCGTGTTCCCCTTGCCTAGATGATCGAGGACTTGTCTGAGAATTTCCCTTGCATTATACTCTTGAGAAATCGTAGACCATGCACATAAATCAAAATGATGCCGGACAAGTGGATTTGCATAGATATTTCGAGCAAGGGTCGTCTTACCTATCCCACCCATTCCAACAATCGGGATGATTTGGCGATCAGGCCGTCCTCCAGTGATCTTGTCCAGCATTTGATACAAGACATCATCAAAACCAACCATGGTAACCTTCTGAGCACCGGAAGTAGATCTAGATGAGCCTGCAGCATCAGCAGTAACAGACTTTATGATGCGCATTCTGTCTTGGACTACCATCTTCTCCTTAATCTCAATGTTTATCGAATTCATTTCTTCTATCACCTTCTGCAGACCTGTTGAATACAATATTACCACCAACTTAGTTAAAAATTTCTGAAGAGATGTAAGGCTAACTTTTGTAGTGTGCTCTCTGAGTGTGTGTGTGTGTGTGTGTGTGTGTGTGTGTCCAACAACATACATCTAGTTTGCATACTACATTAAATTCAAGAGACAAATTTATTCTTCACTGTAAATTCAACAACAGAGATCTAGAGCACACACAGAATTCAATTCAACAAAAAATATTCTCAACTGTAAATTCAACAGCAAAGATCTAGTGTGACACTAAATTAATATCAAGTACCAAATTTTACTTTTACTGTAAGTTCAACAGCAGAGATCTAGTTTGCACACTAAATTCAATTCAACAGAAATTATATTCTTGGCTGTAAATTCAGCAACAAAGATCTACTGTAACACTAAATTAGATTCAACAAACTGTTTTACTCTTGATTGTAATCTATAACAGAGATCTAGTGTGACATTGACAATCTTTTTCTTCACTGTAAATTAAACAACAGAGATCTAGTTTGCACACTAATTAAATTCAACAAACTATATTAATTTTTAATGTAAATCAACAACAGATCTAAGTGAGCTTACTAATTAAATCAACCAATGTTGACTGCAAATTCAACAATACCTTGATAGAATTCAGTAGAGCTGGTATTTTCGGCATCATTTGTGGATCGGGCAAGAATCTGATCCACTATATGAGACTCAATCACATCTTCAGCTGAGTAAGCTGCTTTTGCTATGCGAATCTCCCAAATATCTTCTTCTTCAGTGTAGCCGCCGTGGGAAGAATAATGCTCGAGAAATTCTTGGAGGAGAGTAATCGATTGAGTGAGAGATTCAATCTGATTTCTGTGGAGAGAGATTGGAGGGCGAGGATGGCTCTCAATTTGATTGATGATTTGCATTACAGAGACAAGAGCGGCATAGGCTGCCATTTCCAATCTTCTTCCCTACTTTCCTCAGTTTAAAGGTATCTTTTTTCTTCAATTCAAAATGGCAGAAACTAAATTTCTCTTTTATTTATGGAATTATTAATTTTGTAAAATATGTACTTAATTACTCCCTCCGTCCCACTTTAGGAGTCCCGGTTGAATTTAGCACGGGCATTAAGAAATGTAAAAGAAAGTTGGTGAAAAAAGATAATGGAATGTGAGTCCTACTATTTTATATTAGTTTTATAATAAAACATGAGTGGAAAAATGTTAGTGGAATGTGGGGCCTAATACCATTTATGGAATATTCCAACCGGAACTCTTAAAGTGCGACACCCAAAAATAATAAATCGGGACTCCTAAAGTGAGACGGCACGGAGGGAGTAAATCAGTAAAATTTTGTGAAACGATATACTATCATTTTTATATTGATTTTATAATAAAATATAAAAATTATTTATCGAAATAAAAATAAATAAATGAGATTTTAAATTGTTGACAACGTGTCAAAATAGGATAAGATTCACGGATAAGGATATTATATTGTGTGTTAGAAAAGAGAAATAGAAATTAAATTAGAAAACATAAAAAAAGAATTTGAAAATGATACTTTCCAAAGTACTCCCTCCGTCCCCATTAAAAGTCACATTTTTACATTTCGGTTCATCCCCAATTAAGAGTCACACTTCATTTTTACCATAAATAGTAAATAGGTCTCACGTTCCACTAACTCAATCCACTCACATTTTATTATAAAACCAATATAAAAAAATGGATCTCACATTCCACTAACTTTTTCAACCAACTTTTCTTTATATTTCTTAAAACTCGTGCCCGGTCAAAGTGTGACTCCTAATCAGGGACGGAGGGAGTATCAACTTTGAATAAAATGTTCAAAAAATGTACTACTTCCTCAGCTTTCTAAAAATGAGAACTTCGAGGATGATACTCCCTCCGTCCCCCATTAAGAGTCACATTTTTTCATTTCGGTCCGTCCCCAATTAAGAGTCACACTTCATTTTTACCATAAATGGTAGTAGGTCTCACATTCCACTAACTCACTTCACTCACATTTTATTATAAAACCAATATAAAAAAGTTGGTCTCACATTCCACTAACTTTTTCAACCAACTTTTCTTTACATTTCTTAAAACCCGTGCCCGGTCAAACTGTGACTGCTAATGGGGGACGGAGGGAGTATAAAGTTTAATATAGAATTATTAAAATGTAAGAAAAAAAAGATAAAAAAGTATTATCATTAGTAATTATATAATATATGGTGCAAATATTTCAAAAAAGTTTACTAATGATTCACATTGGACATTAAATTCAGCTGCTTGTGCCATGTTATATCATTCTCTAGATTGATGATCTTTTGTCTTCATCCCAAGAAGCAACAATAGTTTGACATATCCATATTTGTTTTAAGCTTTGCATGTTCATTGACTAGCATTTTATTGTCACAATTCTATTTCTCAAATATTCAATCTTATGTTGAAAAAAACATAGCTACAATATATGACTAGAAAATTTACATGAAAAAAATATACTCCATTAATCTAAAAATATATAGAACTAAGCTACAAGGCATGAATGCCTATTATGCATTCAACTGAGAAATGATTCACCAACTACAGTATATCAGTTTGATAACAAGCAACATACAAATGTTTAATCACAAAATTCATCTAAATATCTTTGTTTGGAACCAAGTAGAGATACCAAAGGTAGCAGCACAACCTGTCTTCCAAGAACAGAGCACATCCAAAATGCTTGCCCGGGGCAGCATGACCGATGAATCTATAAGGGCGCTAGGCCAAGCTCCGATGGTCTTAGCACGTGCTTTAGCCGATAGTTGTAGAGATAGTAATGAAGTTTCACATCTCCAGGGTTAAACTTGAGCTCTCTGAAGAATGTCCCGTTGAGCATAATATCCAACACATTGAAAACATCGAAATCCTTATTCTTGGCAACAACGAGAGCATCACTCATCAATTGAAGCAAGGGAGTCTTGGTGGATACGTTGTAATAGGAATACGCCGCCTTGAGAACTGAATGGTTCTGACTACCAAATATAGAACTAGAAAGAGTGTAAAAACTGCAGAAATCCGTGATTTCGTGACTTTCCAGGCTTTCGACCACATAAGTATCCATGACATCTTCCTTGGGAAGCAGCCAGTGCTCGACTTCATTCTCATCAAAATCTGGTGCCACGACAAACTGTTTCAAGTAATTCCTAAGCAAACGAGTGACAGCAGGAACGTCGTGGGGTTCCATCTTTCTGAAGCCAGGGGTCGTTGTATCCTCTGGTAGCTTGTAAAAGTTGATATACTGGGCCATGGTGATCCAAGCTTCAAGTCGATCAAACCCAACATCGATTAGCTTCTGTGGATTCAATGTCCTGTGCCAGAACATAGTAGTGGCTATTGGTGTTGGAAGAACATTGGCAGCAGTAAAAGCAGCTTGCCATATATTCTCCATACGAACCCTGCGACTAATTTCCTTAATCATGACCGGAGTAAGTCTTCTAGATCGGAGCTTCTTGTGAACACACAGAAAATTGACCTCTGCAAGCAGCACTACAGCATCACGTATACGAATTTTAGCAGGGATCCCACTAATGAATGCAACCAGTTTTTTCGAAGTTTTAACCCTTAGCCCAATGTGCCAGCTCCGGAAATAACCAGGAGGACAGAGTGCCCATCTAAGAAACTCTTTTGAGTAATTCAGTCTAAACACGCTTTCAATATCCTCAATATAGTGATTGGTCAATAAAGTATAAACCTCACTGCACACCTCGTCAGAATCCAGATCGCATGTAACCAATTCATAGGCAGCTGGAAGATTATATGGCTCTTGCTTGACTTCAGAAAGTGTTGTTGGTTGTTGAATCGGGCCTTCAGGCAGGCTCGTACCTCCAAGATCGTTGAACTGGCCAACCGGTTGGGTCTCCCAGAACTTATGCTTCTTTGAAAGTGAGAAAGATTCTTGAACCGTACTTGCCAGTGCATCAATTGACATTTCAATTTCCTTCTCCGAAGATGCATTACTCTCGTTAGAGGGAAGAGCATCGTTGTCAGCCATTCGCAGAAAAACTTATAGGCAAGACAAGAAGCACAAATCACATTTCTAAAAAAGTCATAAAGATACCAATCAAATCCCCATTAACATCAAGTATGCAGCTTAAAACTAAGGTTCTCTCACAACAAAAAAAATGCACACCACGAATGCTCCCTGAGGAGCTGGTAATGACACAGCAAAACATTCACTTCCACACACAATTCAAGTAATTTTAACACTACCTAGAAAATCAACATATGGAATATATCTAAATCATATCATCTCAATGACTCAATTCAATTACTCAATCAATAAATAGCCTTTTCATCTATAAATTACAAACACAGTTCAAATTTGCGAGTCAACCCAAATTGTGAAATTCCAATCTTAGACTGAAGGAAACATGGATATGGAAGAATACGTCACCTTAGCTGCTTAACCTCGATCCGCAGGCAGCGCGAGAATAGCAATGGAGATCGAAATTTAGAAAGAAAAAAGAAAGAAGAAATTTCTTGATGATTTCATGAGAGTCACACTTTTTTCTACAAAGTCAAATGAAATATCGCTGTGAATTGTCATCTTATATGTAATCTCATTCTAATTTTGTATACGTATTTAATTTTTTTTAAAGCAACTAAGATTCAATAAATATCTCACTTAATCAACAATTAATCAGTAGTTTCGGGTCTATGAATAATGTTACAACAATTAATCAGTCAGATAGTGATAAATGTACATAAATTGTACATATATAATTAAACTTTTTTTTAATATTTTATATTGAAAATTAACTTATAAACATTAATTAATCTAAAATAAATTTTATATTAATATTTTGCAACACTTTGAAAAAAATTAAAATTTTAACTTAAATATTTGTAAGTTAAAAGTATATATTTTTTCTTACTAAATATTGTATAATTAATTCGAATCGAGCTCGAAATCATGCTATGATTTGACATAAATTTCTATATCACTTCTTTCTTACTGCTACATATAATACATTAAAGGGGTAACTGCTTTTAAAGTCACCAACTTTTCATGAATTATGGTTTTTCCCACGAACTTTTTAAAGTTCGTGTAATATCACGAACTATATTTTCAGTTATCATTTTCCCATGTCAGGTTTTCCGGTCTGATTCAAACTGTTCGTTGCCTATTAAGACAATGTCCAAATTCTTTTATCTTACTATCGTTATTTTCGTCTTTGAAATAGCTTCGCGTGACTACCTTGTACGCCTCAATCGAAACTCGCATGAAGAAGTTATGGCCATTATGATAGTACAAGGTTGCAGCCTTCATCAAATGGCTATAACTTCTTCATCCGAGTTCCGATTGGGGCGTACAAGGTACTCACGCGAAACTATTTTAAAGATGAAAATAACGATAGTAAGATAAAAGAATTTGGACATTGTCTTAATAGGCAATGAATAGTTTGAATCAGATCGGAAAACCTGACATGGGAAAATAACAACCGACAATAAAGTTCGTGACATTACACGAACTTTTTAACGTTCGTGGGAAAAACTGAAATTCATGGAAAGTTGGTGACTTTAAAAATAGTTACCCTTACATTAAATAACAAAACTAACTTTTAGTTAAATTCAATTAAATTTAATGATATTATATGCATACACAATTTATGTACATTATAATACGGCCCATATGACCGTTGAATCGCATAAGGCCAATCTCCGATGATCTTAGCACGTGCTTTAGCCGATAGTTGAAGAGATAGTAGTTAAGTTTCCCATCCGCCCGGCTAAACCTGAGCTCACTGAAGAAAGTCTCGTTGAGCATAATGTCCAACGCTTTGAAAACGTCCAAATCCTTCTTCTTGGCAACAACGAGAGCATCACTCATCAGTTGAACTAAGGGAGTCTTGGTGGATACGTTGTAATACGAATACGCCACCTTCAGCACGGAATGATCCTGACTACCTAATATAGACCAGGTAAAAGTGTAAAAACTGCAGAAATCAGTGATTTCGCGACTTTCAGGACTTTCGACCACATAAGCATCCATGATATCTTCCTTGGGAAGCAGCCAGTGCTCGACACCATCCTCATCAAAATCTGGAGCTAAAACAAACTGCTTCAAGTAATTCCTAAGCAAACGAGTAACTGCAGGAACATCGTGGGGCTCCATCTTTCTGAAGCCGGGAGTTGTAGTTTGCTCTGGTAGCTTGTACAACTTGATAGCTCGGCTGAATGCCATCCTTGCACCGAGCCTAAAAAACCCAACATCAATAAGCTTATTCAGATTCAATGGCCTGTGCCAGTACTGACAAGTTGTTATCGGTGTAGGCAAAACAACACTAGAAGTATACGCCGCCTGCCAAATATTCTCCATACGAGCTCTGCGACTAACCTCCTTAATCATGACCGGAGCAAGTCTTCTTGATCGGAGCTTCTTGTGAACACACAGAAAATTGATCTCTGCAAGCTGCACTACAGCATCATGGATACGAATTTTAGCAGGGATCCCGCTAATGAAGGCAACCAGTTCCTTTGAAGTCTTAGCCCTTAACCCAACGTGCCAGCTCCGGAAATAACCAGGAGGACAGAGTGCCCATCTAAGAAACTCTTTGGAGTACTTCAATCGAAACATACGACTATCATCCTCAACATAGTGATTAGTCAATAAAGCATAAACCTCACTACACACCTTCTCAGAATCCAGATCGCACGTGACCAATTCATAGGCAGATGGGAGATTATACGGCTCTTGCTTGACTTCAGACAGTGGCGTTGGTTGTTGAATCGGGCCTTCAGGCAGGCTCGTATCTCCAAGATCCTTGAACTGGCCGACCGGTTGGGTCTCCCAGAATTTTTGCCTCTTTGTAAGGGACAAGGATTCTTGAACATCACTTGCCAATGCATCAATTGATATTTCAATTGCATTCTCCGATGATGCATTACTCTTGTCAGAGGGAACGTTTCCAGCTGGAGCATCGTTGTCAGCCATTCTCAGAGAACTTATATATAACACATGAATCCAATTCATCAATCACACTATCACAGGATTTAATGCTTCAACACCAAGAAACACCATCAAAAACCATGATCACAGTCAACTTTAGGCATGAAGATAATTGGAAAGAAATTGAAAGCATTTTCTACCAGCTCAAGTGATTTTAACACTAGCTGGACAATCATCATATGCAATATCTGAATCACAGAATCTCAATTCAATTACCCAAGCAATAAATCACTTTCCCATCTTGAAATCATACAATTTTCCAAATAACACAGTCAATTTTAGGCTTGAAATATATACTACCAGTTCTAGTGATTTTAACACTAGCTGGACAATCATATGCAATATCTGAATCACAGAATCTCAATTCAATCACCCAAGCAATAAATCCTCTTTCCATCTAAAAATCACACAAAATTCCAAATAACATAGTCAACTTTAGGCATAGAATCGATCAGATAATTAATCGAAAGAAATTGACATAATTATCTACCAGCTCAAGTAATATTCACTCAATCAAGTAGAAATAAATTAATTCCAGTTGGCTAATCAATTAGCCTAAAACCAAAAAACCGCACAGCTGATAACAAATTACAAAAACTAAGATCAAATTTCAGCCCAAATTAATAAATGACAATCAAAGAAAACATTGAGATGAGAGAATACGTCACCTTAACCCCGAATCGTGCAGATTAACGTTGCCGAAATTTTGAAGGAAAAAAAAAAAGTGTTGTGATTTCAAGAGATTTTCAACGCTCTCCACTAGAAATTTAGAAATCCTTATTAAAAAATTAAAGAGCTGAGCTGTCTGTAACCACCAAAGATTTCAGCTAAGAAACACGAAATTTGCATTTGTTTATTAGGTACTAGTAGTGTTTGTTTTATTATTCTACGGCTAATTTTATTTCAAATTTAGAAAATCGAATTGATAGTTAAAATCTATTGTTATATAGAGTAGTTAGAAGTTAGAACTTAGAATTATTATTTAATAATTATGGTTCATTTTATTCTTTGATTTAAGTTTTAGTTCGTGATTTTAGTGAGAAATTCAATGGAGTTCATTGTGGACTTATGGTCTAGAACTTATGATAAAGAGTTTTATGTAATTGTTTGGGCGCCTAAAACTTTGGAGCACTACTTGACAGGGAATGACTTCCATCTTATATCCGTACCACACGCACACGGGATGGTGTCAGTTCATTCATAAGTTCCGTTTCGATTTACTCGAGCACGACATATTTTACTCATGGTGTTTAGTCAGGAAACGTGAGGTTCGTCCGTTATGATATGCATCTTCGATCCCTTGAATGCTGACTTTGTAATATTAACTATCTTTGAAGTTTGGAAGACATGATCGGTGAAATTGAACCCAAGACCTTTTACGAACCTATGTAGCGAAAATCAATGACAACATTAAACTAGAAGTTTGGATAGGCCTATAGTCAACTTTTCTATCAACATGGCCTGTGTAACTACAGAGTATTAATCCATACACTTACTAAGCTAACAAAAATTCTCCTTCACTTAATACTAATACCTAACTAAGTTATAGTAATCAGTTTGAAAACAAGCAACATACAAATGTTCAGTTACAAAAATTCATCGACTAATTTTTTTGGTTTGAAACCAAGTAGAAATACCAAAGATAGCAGCATAAATAATCTTCCAAGAACAGAGAAAAAACTCACTCGTACAAAATGCTCGCCCGTGGCAGCACGACCGTTGAATCTATAAGGGCAGGAGGCCTATCTCCGATGGTCTTAGCCCGTGCTTTAGCCGATAGTTGTAGAGATAGTAATTAAGCTTCCCATCTGCAGGGAGAAACCTGAGCTCACTGAAGAAAGTCCCGTTGAGCATAATGTCCAACGCATTGAAGACGTCCAAATCCTTCTTCTTGGCAACAACGAGAGCATCACTCATCAGTTGAACTAAGGGCGTCTTGGTGGATACGTTGTAATACGAATACGCCACCTTCAGAATGGAATGGTCCTGGCTACCAAATATAGACCAGGTAAAGGTGTAAAAACTGCAGAAATCAGTGATTTCGTGACTTTCAGGACTTTCGACCACATAAGTATCCATGACATCTTCCTTGGGAAGCAGCCAGTGCTCGACTTCCTTCTCGTCAAAATCTGGAGCCAAAACAAACTGCTTCAAGTAATTCTTAAGCAAACGAGCAACTGCAGGAACATCGCGGGGTTCCATCTTTCTGAGGCCAGGGGTCGCGGTTTGCTCTGGTAACTTGTAATAGTTGATGTATCGGGCCATGGTATCCCATGCTTCAATTCTAGAGAACCCAACGTCGATTAGCTTCTTCGGATTCAACGACCTGTACCAGTACATACTGGATGCTATCGGTGTAGGAAAAACAACACCAGAAGTATAAGCTGCCTGCCATATATTCTCCAAACGCACCCTGCGACTAACCTCCTTAATCATGACTGGAGTAAGCCTTCTTGACCGGAGCTTCTTGTGTACGCACAAAAAATTGATCTCTGCAAGCAGCAATACAGCATCACGGATACGAACTTTTGCAGGGATTCCACTTATGAATGCAACCAGTTTCTTTGAAGTCTTAACCCTTAACCCGATGTGCCAGCTCCGGAAATAACCAGGAGGACAGAGTGCCCATCTAAGAAACTCTTTTGAGTAATCGAATCTAAACATGCTATCGTCATTCTCAACATAGTTATTGGTCAATAAGGTATAAACCTCACTACACACCTCCTCAGAATCCAGATCGCATGTAACCAATTCATAGGCGGATGGAAGAATATACGGCTCTTGCTTGACTTCAGATAGTGGTGTAGGCTGTTGAATCGGTCCTTCAGGCAGGCTCGTATCTCCAAGATCGTTGAACTGGCCAACCGGTTGGGTCTCCCAGAACTTATGCCTCTTCGAAAGTGAGAAGGATTCTTGAACCTGACTTGCCAATGCATCAATCGACATTTCAATTTCCTTCTCCGAAGATGCATTGCTCTCGTGTGAGAGACTGTTTTCAGCTCGAGCATCATCGTCTGCCATTCTCAGAAAACTTAGATACTCCTATAACACAGGAAGATAGAAATCAAATCCTCATTAACATCATGTATGCAGCTTTACAATAAGGTTCAAATCAAATCACACACATATGAAAACTAATTCATCACCATCAAAAACCAATCACAATAAACTTCAGCCAAGAAATCAAACATGAAAGAAATTGACATATGGAATAATCCCCATATTCATATGGAACAACTGAATCACAGAAGCTCAATTCAATTATTCAAGCAATAAACTCTTTTAAACCTAAAAATCACACAAATTCCCAATTTAGGCATGAAATCGAACTGGAAAGAAAATGAAGGTCAATCCATTTACTCAAGCAATAAGTTGCAGAAAACAGAGTTCAAATTGAAAGCCCAAATTGATTAATCCCAATCATATAATGAAGGAAAGCATGAAGTTGAAGAATGCGTCACCTTAATCCCGATTCGCAAGCAGCACAATTTGAGCAATGGAGTTCAACGTTGCCCAATTTTGGGGGAAAAAAAGTTGGGTAATTTCAAGAGAAATCAACCATTTCCACTGAGAAAGTCAGAAGTCAAATGAAAATTGATACTACTATCAGTTAACCCGTTCACATTAGTATGATAGTTTTAATTATTTCGAAGGTCTTTGGCGCATTTCGACGAACAAGTGAGATACAATGGAGCACACTTCCAATTCCGTAGTGGAGGAGAAAAACCATATAACTACAAGTCAAGAATGCAAATTTTCGAGCTGCTCATTTTCTGCCTCACTGCGCCAATCAACCAGAACACAAACACCAAGAGTTATGGTGAGATTATTACTCTTGAAATTTCCACTTCACTCTGTTATTCATCATTCTTTAATTTTTTCCCCTTTTCTTCTGAACCAAGGTTTAACTTTGGCCTCAATAGAATCAATTGAAATAATTGAAGGTATGGAAGAATTTGCAAGTTCATTTGACAGGAAATTTGATAGGAAAGTTTGTATTTTTGTTTTTTTTTCTTTGTTAGCTTAAACTTAGCTTTCGTTAGTCCCTTTTCAAGAAGCTCGTGTGTTTGACTTATGGTGTTTAGATTTTTTATGAAATGATTAATTTTTTGATTGGCTCATGAGCTTGCAATGCTCCTTGATTTGTCTAACTAATGGAAATTTTCACACTGATGGAATATCTAGCCAGCCACTAAAGCTAATCCACTCATTTAAAGTCAGTTAATTCATACAAAAACACAGAGAAAGAGACAAAAAGCAAGTCTTCAAACATTATAGTATTATCCACTTTGCAGTTTCTTAATTGTGGTTGTTCATCTTGTCTAGGATAAATTTGTATTCAGAAACACAGAAAGGAATCAGAAGAATTGGCAGCAGATATGGAAATTCGAGAGGAGTCGATCAAGCAGTTTAAAGGGCAAACAAGACTTCCACAGTTTGCAGTGCCAAAACGCTATGAGCTAACTCTAAAACTGGATCTCTCTGCTTGCACTTTCTCTGGTCGTGTAGCTATTGATGCTTCCGTTAATGATCCCACGAAATTTCTGGTCTTGAACGCACTCGAACTCGATGTTCATCAAGTCTCCTTCACCAGCTCTCAGAAACAAGTATTGTTTATGATTTTTTGTACTTTATCTTTCCTTGATCTTGTTGGAAGACTAACTTTAATTGAGTATGATCGTTGTGTTTTTCGCATGATCATGAATTCCTGTTGTTGTTTCGTTTGTTTTCTTGCAGAAATATGTTCCATCTGATATAGTGGTGGATAGTGATGATGAGATTCTTGTTTTGGTGTTTGAAGAAGTATTGGAAGTGGGATGTGGCTTATTGGAGATTGAGTTTTCCGGGGTGCTAAATGAACACCTCAAAGGCCTATACAGATGGTAATTTTCCCCTGTGTATCGTTTGTAGGTATAAAATGTGGGGAAAATAAAATCAGATAATTTTGTGTCTATAGTCATTTGAGGAAGGATTACAAAAGTTGATAGGTGGTGTTTTTCAACGATGTTTTTAGTTTTCGAGGAATCCTTATTTGTTGTTGTCATTAAACCATATGGATCCAACGAAACTGGTAAAAATGTTGCATACTGATCTTAGCAGTATATAACTTGCAGTACTTACTCTGATAAAGGAGAGAAGAAGAATATGGCCGCAAGTCAGTTTGAGGCAGTAGATGCACGGAGATGTTTTCCGTGTTGGGATGAACCTGCTCTCAAGGTCAACTGATGAAATATTCTCCGACTCTTGTCTTGAGCTGATAGATTGAAACACTGAAACATTGTTATAGTAAAAGTTTTGGTGTAAAATGAATGCTTTTATATCCGGTTTTTGGTTCATTTTGGTTTCTTTTTGTTTTGATCTCCGCCTCTGCAGGCCACCTTCAAGATAACGTTGGAAAACATTCCATCCGAATTGACAGCATTGTCTAACATGCCGGTTTCTGAGGAAAAAGTCCACGGGAATCTCAAGACGGTCCACTTTGAAGAGTCGATACTCATGTCTACTTACTTAGTAGCTTTTGTAGTTGGTTTGTTCGACTATGTTGAAGACATAACAGAAGATGGTATCCGGACAATCAAGCAATACTAACAATACGTCGCCGTTTTTCTATCTTTCGTGAATTAACTCCCGTCTGTCCTTGCAGGAATCAAAGTCAGGTCCTACTGTCCGGTAGGTAAAAGTGATAAGGGCAAGTTTGCTCTAGATATTGCTATCAAGACACTCAGTTTTTTCAAAATGTAAGAGATTAGAAATCTTCGCCTTCTTTCGTATTAAGATTAACAGAACGTCTGATTTCCACTTGATGGGATTTCCACAGGTATTTCTCAACACCCTATCCACTTCCGAAATTGGATATGGTTGCAGTTCCCGAGTTTGCTGGTGGAGCCATGGAGAATTATGGTTTAATCACATTCCGAGAGAGCGAGCTTCTTCTTGATGCTTTGCATTCTGCAGCAGCTAACATACAGAGGGTATGTGAGATTTGAAACTACTTTTTCGCTCTTTTATGCTGTCTAGTATCTATGACACACACATGATCCTGTTTCTTACATGTCATATGTAGCAAACAATCGTCGTGGCTCATGAAGTTGCTCATCACTGGTTCGGTAACTTGGTGACAATGGAATGGTGGACTCATTTATGGCTCAATGAGGGCTTTGCTACATGGGTAATTTTCCGATTTCCTTTATAGAGATGAAGGGTTGTTGCTTTCCCTTTTTTACCTAATTTGGCCATTGCTGATGCTATTAGGTAAGTTATTTGGTTACTGACAAACTATTCCCTGAATGGAACATTTGGAATCTATTTCTTCAAGAAACGGAAGACGGCTTGCAAATGGATGCATTGGAAAAATCCCATCCAATTGAGGTAACATTCTGTGAAGCCTTCCATGAGCAGTCGTTCTGTTGAATAACACGAGATATTATACTGCAGGTCGAAATACCTCAAGCTCGAGCAGTTCTTGAATATTTTGACGACATAAGCTATAGAAAAGGGTGCTCCGTCATTAGGATGTTAGAGAATTTTCTTGGTGACGAGATATTCCAGGTGCATTGCTTTATCGTCCATTTTTCACACGGTGATGAGATTACATGTTTGAAACGTATGATCAAGAAAAGGGAACCAAGTACTGACTTTGATTGCCCTTTTTGTGAGGCAGAAGTCATTGGCTTCGTACATGAAGAAGTTCGGATTCAGCAATGCAAAGACAGAAGATCTATGGAAGGTTATCTCAGAAACTTCAGGAGTCGAAGTCGACAAAATCATGAACGTGTGGACAAAGCAGAAGGGCTACCCTGTTATAACAGTAAAGCTGAAGGGTACTACTTGCGAATTCGAACAGGTTTGATTTCTAAAGAGTCGAAAAAGCCATTGTAATGCGATGAAAACTGGAACAGTTAACCTCATGCTTCTCTGCCGTTTCAGACCCATTTTTTGTCTTCAGCATTGGATTCTGATGCTGAATGGATAGTTCCGGTGACGCTGTGTGTGTCTTCGTACGAAAACCAAAAGAAATTTCTTCTAGAAGCGAAAAATGGGCAGTTGGACATTGGAGACCTAGAGAATGTTGAGGAGAATTGGTGGATAAAAACTAACGTCCACCAAGCTGGTTTCTACAGGGTGAAATACGACGAAAGTCTTGAAGCTCGACTACGCAAAGCAATAGCGAGCAATTGCTTATCAGCATCAGACGAATTCGGTTAGTGGCACTCTCTAACATCTCTATTCATGATCATTTCTCATAACTCAAGCTTCAACCGTCTTTCAAAGGAGTTCTGGACGACGCGTTTGCTCTATGTGAGGCGTGCTGTACACCGTTCTCGTCTCTGCTTCACTTGATGGATACATACAGGAAGGATCTAGAGTACATTGTTCTGACAAGACTCATCAATGTAAATTCTCTTTTGTTTTCTCTTAAATTACTGAAGACACTGATTTTTTTCGATGGGAATATTACGTTATACTATCTTCGTTCCAGATATGCTACAGTGCTTCAAGAATCATAAGAGATGCCATCCCAGCTTTGGAGTCTAATCTAAAGAAATTCTTCATCAGTCTCCTCCTACCACATGCAGAGTTGAGATACATCAATGTTAAAGAACATATGTAGTTATTCGATTTGGCGTTTTTTCACAAGATTGATGGTTTCTTGGACAGAAAACTGGGCTGGGATGCAGTACCGGGCGAGAGCCAGTTAGATGAACTAAAAAGGGAGCAGGTTTTGACAGCATTGGCGCATCTCGATCATCCTCAGACGAAAGAGGAAGCAACAAATCGCCTCCGAGCATTCTTAGAGGATAAAAACACCCCTTTACTTCCAGTTAACACCAGAAAGGTAACATCGAATATTTCTGTCCAAATCCCGTGTTTGTCCTTTTAACCTCGAGCGTGTTTACAGGCTGCTTACGTAGCAGTGATGAGAAATACGAGCGTTGCAGATAAAACCGGGTTGAAGTGGCTACTAAAGCTGTACAAAGAAGTCGATGCAATTCAAGAAAAGACACGGATTTTGCGTAAGATCTAGTTAGAAACTTCATATATGCAACTTCCAATTGTTTCACGTCTAAGACCTTCGTGTCTTTTGCAGGCTGCATCGGTTCTTCTCCCGACCCTGCTATAGTTTCAGAAGTTCTCGAATTCGTGCTAACGGATGAGGTATGACAATAAGAAGCAACGACACCAAGAACCCGTTTTCCCCTTTCCTTTATCATATTAATATTCCACTTTTGCTCCTATTAAGGTTCCTCAACAAGATATAATCTATGTTCTTTGGGTTATAAGCTGGGAAGGCCGCGCCACAGCATGGACGTGGCTTAAGGTACGCGACTAGCTCACTGTATTTCGACACTCAATCTGCCAGGTACTAACTAATCTTGTTTGCTTCCCAATCTATGCACAGGAAAACTGGGATCTGATACTGAAAAGATGGGGAAAAGAGATGCTTCTTACTCATTTCATACGAGACATCATCACACCGGTAAGTGACCAACGCATCCGCGCCAAAGTGTGTGTTAGTGTGTATATATATGGAAGAACTCTTCTGATCATGCACACTTGTGTCTTCAGTTCTCCAGCAATCATATGGCGGATGAAGCTGAGGCGTTTTTCGGTGGGGACGACGCTCTTCCATCCATCGCGCTGAATCTGAAGCAAAGCCTGGAAAAAGTGAGGATCAAAGCAAGATGGGTTGAACACATAAAAGAGGAAACACAGCTTCTTGAAGCATTGGTGGAGACATTGGCTACCAAATACTAGTGTTTTCTTGAATTATGATGTGTTATTGTAATATCCATCATTTAATCTTTAAAATTTGAAGATTATGTAATCTTGAATATTAGTACTGAATTTTAAGAAACATGTTCCACTTATTTTTTTAGTTCAACAACAACTATTGTGTATAAGAAAGAGGAGAATTTCTGTGCAGCTGATGAAAATTGGGATGCTTGGTTAACCATAGCTGCCGATTAGGTCATTTGCGGTTTCTAAACCGGAACTGGCATTCCTGGTCGAATCATAATTGTATTATAGGGTTACACGGTCCGGTTCTGGTTCCAAAACTTGGGAAACCGATGAAACCAGCCAAAAATTGCTAATTTTGAACCAAATCCGGAACCGGTGATTTTCACGTTTACGGTTTCATTTCCTTTGAAACCGGATGGAACTGTAACCGGTGATTCCGAACGAGCAGCAACACTTGATGAAAATTAGGGTCAAGGGAAACACCAAAGATATAATTTTGTTAGCAAAAGACCAAAGATTCAATTTTTGAAATGAAAATATTAATACTAGACACAATGAAATTGGATTTGATGCAACATTTAGGAGATTACTCAAAAAAATCCCACACTCAAAACATCCACTCTACATCAATATGTAAACATAAAATCCAAAATTGGAAAAAATAAAAAAATCAAATCTTTATTACTAAAAGAAAGCACTAAATCTTATTTGGGCCCGGGCCCGGGCCAAGAGTAGATGGGCCTACATCTCTTTTCTTCATGGAATGGATCTTCTCAAGCTTCAATTTGGCCCTGAAATTAGTGATGAAGCTCTCAGCTTTTGTGTCCACATCTGGGCTCGGGCAGAACAGCGCCGCCGCCACGCCGCCGCCGCCCTCGGCCGACGGCGTGACGTCGGAGTCCGTTTCGTCGAGGTCCGGAGAGCCGGACCTCGAGCTGTTGCTGCTGTTCACCCTCACGTAGTCGCCTTGCACCACGAACCTCCACGCCGGAGTTTTCAAGAGCGACGGCGGCGGCGGTGGCGGTGGCGGCGGAATGCGCCGGAACGGGGACTCGCCGCCGCTGTTTGAGGCCTCTTCTAGTCTGTCGAAGTGGTTCATCTTCACAGGCTTCGGCGGCTTGTGTGTCGCCGGCGGTGGCGCGTGGGATGTGGGTGATGGGTCACGCGCCGCCGCGTGCGGCGGCGATTCCGGCGGCGGAGATGGTGGGAGGGGGCCCACTGTGACGGTGATGGTTCTTTTTCTTTTGGGCTTCTTGGATGAGAACAGAGTGTGGAAGACCGACGCCGGCTGCGGCGGCGGTGGAGGCGGCGACGGCGGCGGAATTTGGAAACTCAGCGGCGGAGGAGCTTCGTGGAGGAGAGAATCCACATTCTCTACGCTCTTTTGCCTCTGCTTCTTCTTCTTCTTGCCGTAGAGAGAATTCAAGAAGACTTTGGTCGAATTCGCCGCCGCTCCGCCGCGTCTTCTCTCACTTTTTGTGCTCTTCTGCTGCGGCGGCGCCGGTGGCGGCGGCGGCGGCGGTGGAGGCGGAGGCGTCGCAATTGGATTTGTGGGTTCCGCGTCTTTATAAACCTGCCTTCTACTCGACCTTTCCTTCTTCCGCGCCGCTCTTTCTCGGCTCCGTTTCTCACTTTCTTGAAATTCCGGCGGCGGCGCCTCCTCCGCCGGCGGCAGAGGCGGCTTCGGCGCCGAGACGGGATTCATCAAATTCGAATCTTTATAAAATCTCCTGCTCGATCTCCCCTCCCTCACCGCCGCAGCCTCCTCATCTCCCGGCGCCGCCGCCGCCAATTCCGCCGGAAAATTTCTTTCCTCATAAAGATTCGATTTTTCTTGATGATAATCATAAAGACTCGATTTTTCTTGATGATAATCGTAAAGACTCGATTTTTCTTTGTAAAATCTCCTGCTCGATCTCCCCTCCCTCACCGCCGCACCATCTCCCACCACCCTCTCCTCCTCCCCCGGCGGCGCCGCCGCCAATACCGCCGGAAAATTTCCACCTCCCGCAGTGGGTTTAAACACCAATGTATCCACAACAACAGTCTTAATCCGCGGCGGCGAAGCCAGAAAATCAACTTGCTCCAAGCTCCGGTGGCGGCGGTGGTGGTGGAGCTCCGCCGCATCCGAGCTCCGGCTCGAATCGACATGAAAATCATCGAAAAATCTCCTCTGATAATCCCCATAGCTCCAATTTGATGAGAATTCACGCAGATCAGGGTATGAACTGCTGCTTCTCCTCAAATTCAAATTCTTTTCCTCATAAAGATTCGATTTTTCTTGATGATACTCATAAAGACTCGATTTTTCTTGATGAAACTCATAAAGACTCGATTTTTCTTGATGATTTGGGTTCTGGGCTTGATTTTCTTTAATTGGGGAAGGCTGAAACTCATCAAACAATGGGGATCTCTCCTCATTTCTATTTCTACTAAGAAACCCAAAAACCACAGCAACCAAAACAAGAGCAATGTTCAAAGAATCCCAGCTTTTCTTGACACTATTAGGCTTGAAAATGTTGGCACTGAGAGAAATGGTTGAGGGCACTACAAAAGCCAAGAAAAAAGCAGCTGTTACCAAGAGGAGGAACACCACCAGCCCCGAGCTGAAGAACACGGCGGCGACGCCGCGGCGGAGGCGGTCGGAGCGGCGGAGATTGGTGGAGCTTTGGACCCAAAAGGGGGTGAGGTCTTCCCCACCACCATCTCCATCTTCTTCCATTTTTTGGGGTTGCTTTTGCTTTAGTGGAAAAAAAGTGGTTGTTTTGTTTGGCAACTTTTGCTTTTTGTAGGTTTTGGGGATGTTTTTGCAATGGGTTTTTGGATTTAAGGGGTTGCTATGTGTAGATGGAAATGGAATAGTAGTGGGAATTGTTTATTTATGAATAATTTATGGGGTTGGAAATGGAATACTTTCTTGAAATCTGTAATTTTTTATTTTGTGGAAAAAGGATATATGTGAATAAAGTGTAGTGTTTCTGGAATCCAAACTGGCATTTAACGTGTTGGGTGATTGCCTGTTATTGTAAGAATGACAGCCCAACTTTATTGTATAGTTGCAAAAATCTTGTTTTGATCTTTTGATTTGTAGAAAAATACTCAATCCGTACGAAGGATGAGTTTCGTACTAATATTTCTATTTATCCATCGATAAAGTCTCATTTTTCGTTAACGCATTTTATTCAGTATAAAACTAATACTTCATTCATTTCATAAAAAATAAAAATTTGTGGTGAATAATGAGACTCACGTAGTGTAATGTGTAGTGAAAAAAAAGAGAAAGTGAACTGATTTTTAAGACATTTCAAAATGACAAAAAATGGAGTAGTATTATTTTCTAGGGAATGGAAGAAATATATAAAAGTGGTACAACATTTCATTATCTTTTTCAAACTGATACCAATTTCTTAAAACATGTGTTCGAAAAATAAGATTTATAAGAGCATCCATAATGGTAAACAGGCTAACCTATTTCTCCTACTGCCACATCATCCAGCACTAAAATTCCTCCTGCCACATCATCAGGACAAGCAAGACAAGCAACTGGACAAGCAATAGGCTAGCAACAGGTTAGCCACGTCATCAGCACTATTAAAAAACAACTAAATTTACGGAATTAAACACAATGTACGGAATTAAATTTACGACACATATACAGGAAAAATTTGTTAATTTTATTTAAATAAAAAAAAAAGTACATTAACTAAAAAAAAATTACATAATAAAAACAAATTCTGGGCTTCCACACACAAGCCACCGCCCCACTCTATTCCGGGCTTACATAATAAAAAAAAAATTGCTCTGGCCGATCGCCAACCTACAATGGCGGCGAGCGCTCGCCGATTGCAATAGTTCGGCGAGCGGACGGCTAACACCGGGTATCCGCTAGCCGGTCGCTCGCCTGTTACTGTGGATGCTCTAATTGTGGGCGGATGGAGTATTCCGTATCAATTTTTACAAGGATTTAAAGATGATTTTTTTATATGCTTATTCAGTGGTCCACTGTGAGTCTTGTCGTCTAGTAGCTAAGTGATTGAGTTGAATGTTGGTGGATTTATGATTTTTCGATGATTCGAGCTGTAAGCGTGTAATTTTAAATGTATGATTAGAAAACTAATAATATAAGATGAGAATCAAAATAAAAGGTATCAAAAGCAAATTTTCGTTTAATTGGCAATATAGTTGAAATATTGAGACTTATAATTACATTAATATCTCTTGCTCAACATAATTATAAGTATCTCTTACTCCAATTCCATAGCATTTCATTATATTCATATTGACACAAAAACTAAATATCCGTTAACCATATAGTTTTTGTTTGGCAATTCGAATGTGAACAAATGTGAACATGCATTAAGATTGTAAAATCAATACGCGGAATTTTATTTTTTTAGTGCTATCAAATGGAATTTTTACAATATATACAAAGTTGAACAAATCAATGCAATAATTAATTAATCCAGCTCAAAGAATGTCACAAAAAATATATTTCTCGTTATGTTCATTAATTTAACACCTAAGGTCTAATTAATAAATTCAATAGTACATTACTAAATTATCTCTAATCTATAGTCAAAGACTCAAATTATCTACATGATTGCTTCACCTAATACTCAATCTCCTTTGGATTTAAGTGAATTAAGTCAATTATAATTAAACCAGTCATAACTCATAAGCAATCTTCAAATCAAAGTTTTTAGCACATGAAAAATAGCAAATGTCAAATTTTGGCCAGCTATAGCCCATACCGTTGTTATAAGGAGACATACTTCCATAGAAAGTTTGGACACGGGTCATTTTTTTTTTGCATAATTTTTTTTATGGGTTGAATATTGTAGAAAATTAAATTTTGTAATGTGTAATTTACCTAGATGAGCATCTCTATAGTATAAAAAATAATAAAAATCTTAGCTTGGTAGCTAGATATACCTTTCTTGACTAGAGATATAGATTGTACACAATAGCTAGCAAATTCCATTTAGAAAATGTACTACTTGTATTTATTCACATACATATATTGATATATTGAGGGCTGTTATCACTTTTTTTTAAAAAAAATTATTCTGTTTTCCAACTTGACGCAAAAAATTTAAAAAATAGTGCTATATAATTTGTGAACAAATATTATTCACCTTTTCGATTATGGACACAACTATTTGGTACCAATCAAATTAGATATTAAGAGAAATCAATTTTACTATTCCAGTAAAAATGATTGAGTATTCATACTTCAATAGTTCAATTCAGTTTAATAAATATAATTTTGAAATATTACTTTAAAATGATAGTATCAGATTAATCTATAACCCTTTAATAACTGTAATAATTTATTAAATTGATACTCCTACAAACTAAAAAAGATCTTGATACTTCATGATAAACTGAAAAATCTCAAACAAAATTGATAAATTCTAGCTGTTGGGAAACAATCATACACAATTAATAAAACCATTTAAAGTTGATATAGGTTTCATCATAATCCAACTTTGATTAATAAAGATATTATGAGACATTATGAGAGAGGATTGAAAGAGACAAGACGATTTTCTGTAGTCTTTTGCTGCAACGGTCCATAGCTTCATCATTATCACTCAAAAATATTCTAAAAAATACAAACATACATATATTATATTATAGAGTGAAATTCAAAAATGGTTCCTGGATTATGGGTTTATCTCGAAAATAGTCCCTGGACTTTAAAAATATCACCAGTAGTTCCTGGACTAAGGGTTAATATCAAAAACGATATTTTGAGACGAAAATGCCCTTTTGAGGGGTTTTGGAGGTTTGGGCAATTAGGTCTTTTTACACTTTTAACATTTTAAATCTGATATTATTTTAATTATGTACTAAATCTGATATTATTTCAAAATTATCATTCTTCTTCCCTTTTGTCATCCTTCACTTAGTTTCTTTATTTCAATATTAGATTTAATTTTACAAAATTAAATTTTAAATTTCAATTTTTAAATATCAATAAATTTTTTTAATTATAAAAATTATTAAATAACAAAAATTATTAGTCATAATCAATATTTGATAGTGTCTAATATTTAATCAATAAGATATAACAACGTCTTAGTTTTAATCAATATTTAATAGCTTTAATCATAAATAGACAATATAACACGATTTATTCTGAAATAAATATGCGTCTAATGTAAGACTAATATAATTTTCGTTTATTAATTTGAAAACAATCAATCAAAATGACTAGAAAATTTCAACAAAAATACTCCTATACAAAATTTTTAGTCGACTTCATAATATTCAATCACAAGCAATTATAACAACCGAACGAAGGCTAAATAGAATAGCTCTTATTTTTCCATCACGATTAATATTATTTTTCTGTACTTCTTCAATTCAGCTTAATATTATATTAAATAACAAAAATTAATAGTTTTAATCAATATTTATAGTTTCCATGAATTAATAGTTTTAATTAAAAAAATTTATTGATATTTAAAAATTGAAATTTAAAATTTAATTTTGTAAAATTAAATCTAATATTGAAATAAAGAAACAAAGTGAAGGATGACAAAAGGGAAGAAAAATGATAATTTTGAAATAATATCAGATTTGATCAT
Organism: Salvia hispanica; assembly: GCF_023119035.1. Classification (NCBI taxonomy): domain Eukaryota; kingdom Viridiplantae; phylum Streptophyta; class Magnoliopsida; order Lamiales; family Lamiaceae; genus Salvia; species Salvia hispanica. Next base: position 38,228,369 of record NC_062966.1, on the reverse strand, counting down.
AACCAAAATAATATCAGATTTAAAATGTTAAAAGTGTAAAAAACCAAATTGACCAAACCATCAAAACCCTCAAAAGGGCATTTTCGTCTCAAAATACCGTTTTTGATATTAACCCTTAGTCCAGGGACTATTGGTGATATTTTTAAAGTCCAGGGACCATTTTCGAGATAAACCCATAGTCCAGGGACCATTTTTGAAGTTCACTCTATATTATATATATAGCTGCCAATAAATAAAGAAAATAAATAACATTAAATTAAAACATTGCATTTTATTCTATTATTAGTATCTTTTCTATATTGAGACGCCGAAAACGTGCAGGCATCTTGTTACTCAGTCGGTTTTAACTGATTTTTATTTTATTGTTTATTTTCTATTTTTTACTTATTTAATGCAATGGATAATTTTCCCAATTGAGAAGTTCAATGTGTTGAATCATTAGGTAGAAATAGTTAATTGCATCATTTTTACTGAAAATTTTCACTTTGCTAAACTTTCTCAAATAATTCAACAAGACTTTTAAAAATGAAATTTACCATTATTTATGAAAAATCCCACATACAAAGCAAGACATATATATTAAGATTTACATAGAATTTTGATCGTAGCCAAAAATTCATACAAAGGTCATTTTTCTCATATTGCATCTATGTTACAAACTGATACACTATATTCTCATAAACAAGTCAAGCCCATATGAAAAATAAATGGACAAGTTATGTAATAATGAGATAGTAATATATATTGTGGTGTATATAAAGAGCCTAATATCATACCATGGCTTGATCAAGGCTTGCTCTTGAACTTCCTTTGGGCTTTGAGGTCGACGACGACGATCGATATGTTGTCCTTGCTCCCCCGGTGCATGGCCACGTTCGAGAGGTACTCCGCTGCTGCTTGTGCCGCAGGGTCGACTCCTTGGCCCCGGTCCGGCAATGGGTTCGTCCCGTTCTTCTTGTGCCAGATCAAGATCCGTTTCCGTGCTAGGTCGCATACTTCCTCGTTCGTCATCACATCCCATAGGCCGTCGCTGGCTAGGACAAGGCACTCGTCTTCCCTGGCACGAGGGACGAACGTGACCTCGGGCTCCGGTATGATCCATGGCTTCAAGTATCGGTCACCTGTTGCACGAGCGAAACAATCAATAAAATGAGGTTAAAAAAGACAATAATACCCTTGGACGGGTGATGACTTGAACCCCGATATTTAAAGCATCCAACGGATCTCGATATGTCTCGACTAACCAGACCCCGACACGTCAGACCGTCTTACGAAGTTTTATGTGTTCTAGAAGTATGTAAAAGGAAATTAAAGAAGTCTTTAAACAAATTTATTATCTTCCAAAA